>NC_056732.1:1115200741-1115353185 GCF_019279795.1 Protopterus annectens | reverse complement strand
ATGCAGGGAACATACACCAAGTCTGATGATGTGATACGTCTGACTATTATCCCTACTCTGAGATACAGTCAAAGCAGAAGTTGAGGGAGCAGCCTTCACCATGTCAGTGGTAAGATGTGCAGTCACATGCAATTCAACGTAAGGGCACTACAGTCACTTTTCAGATTCTCTATAGTTCTTCTACAATTGAACTTTATTGTTCAAAGCTGCAGAACTTGCATTTTGATAGAGTCATCAGTATTAATTATTCTTCAGCATGAATCCCCAATTACTGTTCCCACTATAAATAAATACTGTATGGAATGCAATGGAATATGCAGTAACAATAAGGTCAGCAAAGTTGTCAGACTTATAAAACATCTGTTAATTTGCTGTCTGTTAACTAGGTTAATAGACTGTCCCAAAGACTCTTTCCAGAGTACATTTATAATGTCTATGAAGTATATATGATTTATAAAATTGTGAATATACCTGTACACTCACAAAAGCACAGGTATTTCAACAATTAAAAAGTAATCTAAAGGTATTTTTGTGTATCTCTGAGACAGTTGAATACAGTATATACAGTATAAGCCACTGTAAGAAAAAACACATTTACATAAATACAATGCAAGCCCCTAAGCTTTGCATGTATTTCAGTACAGCGTCTTAAATCATGGAATGACAAAATCCCAATATGAAGGACATGATTGGTGAGAACCTCTGCTGAAAGACACAATTCGTAATTTTCAAGACAACATACCCTGACCCCATACACAAAATGAGAAAAAAGGGGTTGATTCCTATTTGCAGATGCACTCCTCAGTTAGTTATTCTAACGGCTTGTTTTTTAAAAATATTACGACTGAACTAATACTTGAAAGATTAGGCAGGAGTTCCAGACTGTTGGACCTATTACAACTACCTTCTCACTAACCGAAAATCTGAAAACTGGTCTGACTAATGATAAGGAGTCCTGATCACATACTGTTAAGGAGTAGTGTAGAGAAGACAGATTCTTATTATTTGTTAGAAATGTATACATATTAACAAAGTGTGGACTTAGCTGGGGCAGGGAGTTGTGCAGCTTTGTGAAAGTATTGGTAGTGGTGCTGACTGGCTTCAGAAAAGACATAAATTGACATTTTTTGTGGGTGTGAAGTATTTCAGCATCAAATGAAGAGATCAGAGCAACTATGAGTACGGTACAATCCATTTTAGGTATCAAGATACCAGTCCCTATCACTGTTTTGATTCTGGAGGTAGGTAAATTTATTTTATTTTATTTTACATTTGTTGACCGGGCTAGTCCAACTGGATATATGACCATTTTCAGTAGAGGCCTGGGGAGAACAGCTCCACAAAACACACTATCAATTATACTATGTGACATTTACAAAACCAGCTACATTTACAGATATTTTGCCATTCATTACATTTCGTTGCATTTCTGTAAACAGAATCATGGTACATTTTAGCTATGGTTAGCCATTCAGAGATATCTCTAATAACATTTTTAAATATAGGAGCACACTCTCTTTACAGTTAACAGAAAATAAACTAGCTTATACATGTTTGGTGATTAGTACCTAGAGAGAATTGAGGTAGTTAGGGTTAGAACAAGGGCATAACCATTGTGATTTAAGGTATGGTTTCAGTTTGCTTTTAAATAGTGTTGTTGAGGAAGAGAGGTTAGGTTTCTGGGGAGGGAGTTCCAGGTTTTGCCCACAGTATTAATGAATAAGGAGTCACCAGCCAAATTGTTAGTTTTACCTATTTGTACAAGTAGTTTATTTGATGAGCGTAGGGTCTTGAGGTTATTATAGGGGGTAATTAGGTTTGTAAGTATTGGTGTGTTAGTAGGTTGGTACAGGATCTTCTGGGCAACTGTTAACTGGTTAAATAGTAGTAGACTTGGCAACTCTAGCTATCCCAGCTGCTTAAGATTATCACAATGATGGGTTCTGAAGGTAGACCCAGTTGCAAATCTGGCAATATTATTGTAGGAGATTCCAAGCTTGTTCAGTTTGTTTTTACATAGTTTAGTATACCCATATAAAAGACTCAGAAATACTCCCACCAAACTATTCTATCATCGGAAGAGACAGGTCTCATAAAAAAGGTGGAGGAGTAGCTCTCCTCTACTCAAACTCCCTGTCAGTTACCCCCATACAACAAACCCACTCCTCAATTTAATAACGCAGAACTACTCATAACACTACTCCAAGTTAACAAACATAAACACGTATGTATAGTTTCACTCTACATCCCCCCAGGATATAATGTATCCACACTCGAAGACATCCTCTCTTGGCTTACCAACAACATTAGCAATGAAACTATAATCTTAGGTGACATGAATATTAACTGGATCTCCATTCAGTCTCCCACAAACCCACTTAACATCAACCTACATAACTTCGCACAACTAATCACCTCTATTACACACCCATCAAAAAATCTCTCCACCGGCAGTATCCTAGACTGGATCTTAGTCTCTCATCCCCAATATTTCTCAGACAGTGGAACTCTTCCAGATCCCCTTGGTGACCATATACCCATCTTCACTCACCGACTCCCCTTAACCCAACATCATACCCATAACTATATTACAATACATAATCATAAAAATTTTAATCCATCTACCTTTACTAACTCCCTAAAAACAATAAACTGGAATTGTCTAAAAACACTACCCTTAGATGATGCTGTTGCCCACTTCAACACCACATTCCTAAAACTAGTAGTTGTCCCTGCTCCTCTAAGAACTAAAAAAATAAAAACTAAAACTGCTCCATGGCTCACCAAAAATACACTAGCTACTATGCGGAAAAGAGACGAAGTCTGGGCTAAACACCAGAAAAATAAGACCCCACCCTCATCCATAATGAATATAAAACTCTTAGAAACAGGGTAAAAAAGCTTATCATCTCTGATAGACAAAATTACTTCTTCACACTTCAAAACAACAACAAAACAAATCCTCTAAAATTCTGGAAAGGCATCTCCACTCTACTTCATCCCAGTAAAACAGTCACCCCAACACCTGACCCTAATGCCACTGATATGGACTTAACTACTCAATTCAATTCTTTTTTTCATTGAATCTATTTCCAAATTAACCTCTTCTTTCTCCAAAAACACACACTCCAACTCACCTCCATCTTACCCCAACTACACTCAACCCAACATTATAACCAATGCCACACTCATATCTACTAACTCTTTACCATCCACCTCCTCTCCTACTCTCATTCCCTCCACATCTTCCCCACCCCCTCTAATATACACCTGCTCTCCTACTCTCTCTCCCTCCTCATCCTTTTCAACCCCTAACACCCCCCCTCCAAACTCCCCTCCATTCTCACTAAAACCTATACCCACATCTACCATACAAAAACTCCTTCAGAAACTAAAACCATGCACCAATGCTCCTGATGACATTCCTTCTTATTTTCTTAGCTTAGCTGCTGAAGCAATTGCCTACCCCATTAGCATTCTAATCAACCGCTCAATTAAAGAAGATATAGTTCCCCAAATCTGGAAAAAGGCCTTCATCATACCTTTACATAAAGGTAGCAATAACAACAATGTTTCCAACTTCCGCCCCATTGCTATCCTATCTCCCATCTCTAAACTCTTGGAAAGGTGCATCCAACTTCAACTCCTACCATATCTCATAGATAACAACCTACTTTCTCCTACACAACATGGATTTAGACCAAATCACAGCACTATGACAGCACTCCTCTCCTTTCTAGAAACTGTAAATAACGTCCGGGACTCTGGCCAAATTGCCTCTACCCTTCTACTTGACCTCTCTAAAGCCTTTGATACTATATCACATAGTCTGCTTCTAACCAAACTCTCCAAACATAACCTATCTTCCTCTACTTTGAACTGGTTCTCTAGCTACCTATCTAATAGACATCAAGCAGTCAAATGGAAAAAGGCAACCTCCTCATTTCTTAACACCCCGACTGGTGTCCCCCAAGGCTCCATATTAGGTCCCCTCCTTTTCAATATATTTATAAATGATTTCCACAAAGCTATCCCTCTCTCCAATATCATCCAATATGCAGATGATTCGACTATTATCTGCACTGCCTCAACTATCCCTACTCTCATAAAGCTAACTCAGGATGCTTTTTCTACCATTGAACTATGGATGAAAACAAATCACCTAGCACTCAACCCCGCTAAAACCAAATTAATGATATTCACCCCTTCTAAACTCAACTCTCTCAGTACAAACATATTCTCTATTACTAGTGAGAATAACACTCCACTGGAACTAGTGACAGAGACTAAATTACTTGGAGTCCAAATTGATAACCAACTAAAATTCAACTCCCATCTACAACTAAATATTAAAAAAAAACATCAAAAACTAGGGATGCTCTACCGACAAAAGCACTACCTTACAACTGCCACTAAAATCACTCTCTCTACTGCCTTTTTATTCCCTCCCTTCTATATGGAGCTCCACTACTAACTAATCTACAAATCTCCCTGAAAAAACAACTTTCCTCCTGCTACAATAAAATCGCCAAGTTTGCTACCAACCAAAAGTCTTACACCCACCATTGCTCCTCTCTCCAACAACTAAAATGGCTAGAACTACCCCATCAGCTCACCTATACACAGCTATCCCTTGCACATAAACTTATTTTCAACCCCTCCCTCTGTCCCTCCCTCTCTTCTGTGTTTAAAATGCACATACCTGATAGAATATTAAGGTCCAACAACTAAAATCTATAAGAAGTGTACAAACCAACCCGTCCCCCTGCAAATATCTTCTCTCACATGGGTTAGCTCGCCTCTGGAACTCTCTACCTTCATCTATCCGTACTACCTCTAACCATTTTATGTTCAAAAAATCTCTTCATTCACATCTACTTTCCCAGTGGGAATGCTCTTGTTCCCACCCTACTTAACTACACTGAACATCCCCATTTCCTCTTACTCCTGCTTACACCCTTGATTTCTCTCTCTCATTATCCATAACTCCCACATTCCTGTTACTATAGAATATGTAAGAATACTCTACACTCTACCTCTCATATGTTGAACTCTCTTTATGAAATAACTTTAGTACAATTTTGAATTTATGTATAATCCCTTTTAATCTGCCATCAGTTTTTAACACTGTTAAATTAATTGTAATTGTTGTGCATTGCATTTGTATTTGTCTACTGAGATTTTAATAATGTTTAAGTATGTCTAATACCTACTGTAATCTATATTGTCTGGAGCTTTTCTCCCCAGGACTCCATTGAAAACGAGTTCATTTTGGCCCAATGGACTATCCTGGTAAACCAACTGCAAATAAATAAAAAATAAATAAATAAATATATATAGGTGAGGCAGAGAGAAGGGTAGAGATTAACTGAGTACGGGCAATCGTGGTCCTAGCTAGTGGAGTCAAAAAGGGTTTAATCCTGTAGAGGGATCCTAATTTTTTGTTGACTGTTTTTATAGTACTGTTAATATGGGAATCAAAGGTAAGGTTGTTGTCAATTAGTACCCCAAGAAGTTTAGTGGTAGAATCAGGAGATACAATAGTACCATTGCTTGATGTCACAGTAAAGTTAAGTGGGGAGTGAACAGTAGCAGTTTTGTTTTTTTGGGGTTCAGGATGAGACATCGGTATAAAAGCCATTTCTCGATTGTATTAAACACGTTCTGGGTTAGGGGCTGTCGGTCAGATGGAGAAGTGGCAGAGCATATTAACGTGGAATCATCCGCGTATTGTATACAAGTAACTTGAGGTATTACAGAATGTAGGTCATTTATAAAAATAGAAATTAGGAGAGGGCCTAATATGGAGCCTTGAAGGACACCAAGGGCAACTGGGAGGTGGGAGGATAAGGTGTTCTCCCATAGGACAGCCTGTTGTCTGTTGTCTAAGTAGGATTGGAACCACTGGATAGCCAGTGTGTCTAGAAACAAGTTTTTGAGTATGTTTATGAGTAAGTGGTGGTTAACCATATCGAAGGCTTTTGAAAGATCGATGAAGAGGGCTGAGGATAGAGTGTTGTTGTTGCAATTTTTATTAATACAGTCAGAAAAAGATAAGAGAGCAGAGGTGGTGCTATGAAATGGCCTAAAACCATGTTGGCGGTTGGCTAGTAAGTTGTTTTCTATTAGGTGGTTTAACAGTTGTTTATGAATGCATTTCTCCATGATTTTTGCCAGTGGAGATAATACGGCTATAGGTCTATAGTTTGATAATTCGTTGGAGTTACCACCCTTATGCAAGGGGATAATGTGTGAAATTTTCCAGATTGATGGGATAGTTCCTTCAGTAATTGTTCTATTAATCAGGATGGAAATTGGGTAGGCTATGGCTTTTGCAGGTATTTTGCAGGTAGTAGGTCTGCAGAGAGGGTGGTAGGTTTAAGCTTTTGTATAAGGGTGCAGACAAGGGATGTAGAAACAGGTTGAAAGTGAAATGATGGGGGTGTGTTAGTGATGGAGGTGGTTGATGATGAGGTGTCAGGGAATAGCTGATTGGCAAGAGATTGAATTGGTCTCTATGAAGAAAGTGTTAAAGGTATTAGCTACTTGCTTGGGATTATCATGAACAGAGCCTAAAGGGATGGGTGTGACTAAACGACCTGGGTGTAAGAGTTTATTGATGCCTGACCAGAATTCCTGTGGTTTGTTTTGATTGGGTTGTTAGAACTCAAAGTAAAAGTTTATTTTGTCCAACAATATGGCTTTATTTGTTTCATTTCTTAGCTGTCTAAACTTTACTTGATCTGCAGGGTTTTTAGTAGAACACCCGTTGGCTCAGAGTTTGTTTCTAAGGAGGATTTTTTGTTTGCTAGCTTTTGAGAACCATGGGACTGGTTTAATCCTGGTTCTAATTGTACGTGTTGGTGCATGGTAGTCTAAAATGGCTAGGAATTTAGAATTAAAGTATTTTACTGCTTCCTCTAGAGGTTGTTTTTTTTTCAGGGGTGACCAATCACATGCCAAAAGTTCTTTTTGAAAGCTGTCAGGGTTAAAATTCTTGTTGGTCCTTATTGTCTTATAGGTAGTTGGGTTTGGAATATCACTCATATCTGATTATGAAGGTGAGTGAATGGTCGCTTATATCTTCTGGGAGGGTCCCTACTTTGTAAGACTGGTGGTAGCTATTTGTGAGAATCCAATCTAAGGTGCTTTCCTTGTTATTAAGTTTATTGGTCCTTGTAGGGGATGTAATGATTTGAGTAAAACCATATAGGTTAATATGAATAGGCGGCTGTTCAGCGGTACAGCTCCTCCAGTTGATATTAAAGTCGCCAAGTATTATGGTTTCTTGTGGGTAGGTATTAGAAAGCCAACTAAGGATATCCTCTAGGATGTTAGAGTTATTACCTGGGGAAGATAAACACAGATGATGTAGATGGATTTACGTTTATTAAGTTGCAATTTGGAAATAAGGATTTCAGCCTTACTTGTTAGTGGAGATTTAGAGTCTATAGGGGTCACCTGTAATCCAGATGTGCATAGAACAGCTACTCCCCCACTCTTCTTAGCTTTACGGTCTTGCCTCAAGACATTGTATCCGGGTGGAATAATCTCATTATCTTGCATTGCTTTTTTGAGCTATGCTTCAGTGAGGCATAGGATGCCAAATGAATGTACATCCATGAGAGCATGTAGGTGGGCAACTTTATTATTATGCTCCAAATATTAAGATGAGCTATCAAGAGTGAGTCAGAGGGTCTGGTGAGCAATTGTGTGTTAGCAGGAGTTGGGGTGTGGGGCTCTGTAGTTGTGGTAGAGTTTGGTCCAGGATTTGGGTGGATATCACCATCTATTAAGGGCTGGACTTGTATTCTCATTGTAAGTTTTAAGAGTTTACATATTAGGTTGTGGAATTTCCTAGCTCTTGGACTATAGAATTTGGTGCGAGTCAATCTATGACATTTAGTTGGTAGACAGCTGTTGTGCTGGGGGTGTTTGCATGGCTATGAGGGACTACAAGTATTGGTGTGGAGGTTTGCCTTATGGAGTAATGAAATCCTAGGCAGTTAAGGTTTTCATAGAATGTAATCAGGTAAGGTATAGAAAGGAATGGTAGGAGTGAGATTAAGAGGAGTAACTTCGGGAATGGTGAGATAGATGTAGGTAGCATAATGGAGGTATTATCTATAGGTTAATGTACAGGGATAAGTTCTGACTGTGGTCTATGTTAAAGCGTCTATATTACATTATCGTACGATTAAAATAGCGAATGCTATTTCATCGTACCGATGATGTCTAAACCACAAAATATCGAACACACAGAACAGCGAATTTGGAAAAAATTCGCTGCTCCACAAAACAAAATAAAAATAAAAACACTTAAACACAAAAATAAGTGGGGGCTTTGCCTCCCACAGCCCCCTACTTAAATATACCAACTCTGAGATTGCACCACAGTGGAGGAAATGACAGCATCCCAAATACAGCCCACCAAATTTTTTCCCTAGGAAAAAATTCGATGTTCCATGTCTTCGCTATTTTGCCATTTCGACAGTATTGGATCGACTAAATAGCTTTTGCTATTTAGTCCATTCGATATGCTAATATAGACCCATGTTAAAGACCAGTGGGAAGTGGGTTATATCACTTTAAAGAGGTGTATCCTGTAATTGGTTGTCTGGATGGGGGTGTGTGGTTAGGGAGTATAAATGTAGAAGTACTGAGGGCGGTTGGGAATTGCGGGCAGATTAGGGGAGCAGAGTGAGCCCGCAGGGCGAACAGAGCAGGTAGAGCCAGTGATGGACCAAACCCTATTAGAACAATCAGTGGAGTGCTGACTGCTAAGGTAAGTTTAGGGAGAGATGGTAGGGAGGGTAGATTGAGTGATATACAGTGAAAAGTAGAAGGATAGAGTGGGACTGCAGGAGAGATAAGTATAAGAAATATTAGATGCCCGAGAGTGTTATATTAAGATAGTAAGGTATATGTTCAAGGAGATGAGTCCTGGGAAAAGGCTGCCACCTAGTGGGCAATAGGATATATTGCAAACGTGGCTACTCTTAGGGGCTAGTAGGTCTAGAAGTAAAAAGAGGGGAAAAAACAGGAGAAATATATGCAGAGGCTATAAGAGGGGAAGGTATGGTAGTTGGGAGAAGAGAAGGCTTTGGCTGCTGGCTGTCCTGGCTAGGGAGTGTACGTTAAAACCTGCAATTTACTTTCTTTTATTATTTTAAACAAGTCTATTCATTACACACAAAGTTCTAGTAGACATACTTTCTTGTTTCCTTGAGGGAATGGTGCTCAGTGAGAAGTTTGGCTCTATCCTTAGCTTAGTAAGGAAGCGACAGCAGTTTTTAGGTACATATAAGGTTCTTGGTCGTCAAACAGGGCAATTTCCCAATCCCTAGTACAGGACAGACAGGTTGGAGGGCTAGGTACATAAAGGAGAACAGAAAACAAATTGGTAAAGAAAACAGAAGATTGGACACACTTACTCAGTAAATAACAGCTAAAGATAATGGATATATAAACCCATTAGCCAGGTAAAAGTAGTTACTTTTCTGAATGTTCTTAATAGCTAATACAGTTAAAAATGCTAGGCAGATGCAGTTCTCCAGTCTAACAATATTCATTACATTCAGATAGATGCAATATATCAACAGCTATACAGTTCTTAAAAACACACCTATACAGTTCTTAAAAACACAGAAGATCAAAGACTCTTAACAGCCATTTGCTTCCAGGTGCTGATTATAGGTGCCTAAAATGAACAAGGGGATGGTGCTTTGCATGTGCCGCATTTCAACAGTTTTAATGCACTAAGGCAGTCTAGCTAGTTCAGCGTGTAGTTTTAATGCACTAAAGCACTTTAGTTCAGCAAGTGGCCACACAGGATTACATATGCTCTACAAAGCAGCTTTTCTTGATAGAATTGTACTAATTTTACATATTACTACATTAAAGCATTCTAACTAGTACAGTGTATAGCCCTACAGCATTGGACATGGTTATTAAAACAACTAATTTAGCTTAAATTATAACACAGACGACATGTGTGGAGACCAGGATACAGAAACTCTAGTCTAAGTTAGTGTTTTCTGTGTAAAATAGGACCATAAACAGCATTAACGGTCTGTAGCTAAACAAAGTCAAATAGTGTGTAATCAAGGTAACAGAAGCGCTAAGCTGACCTGGCATGTACTGTGTAAA
Organism: Protopterus annectens; assembly: GCF_019279795.1. Classification (NCBI taxonomy): domain Eukaryota; kingdom Metazoa; phylum Chordata; order Ceratodontiformes; family Protopteridae; genus Protopterus; species Protopterus annectens. The sequence goes on along the minus strand of NC_056732.1, from coordinate 1,115,343,036 downwards.
GTCGGATAACAAATTAAGTATCTATGGGCCCCTCACAATTATTATAGCATTCATTTAACCAAATTCCACTTGTATGGAGTCATGCTAACAAAACGCTAATCCAACGCAGCATTTACTGTGTAAAAGGGACTAATATAGCTATTTTAAATTGCATTTTAACAGTTTTCAGTGCGTACAGATTCTACAATTACAGAAACGCTACTTTAACACAGTGCATTCAGTTTAAGATAGAATTAAATTAAATTAAAAACTAATGCATCTGTTCTAACACTTATTTGTTTTAAGACTTTGTTGTTACCTTTTTCCACTGTGTATTTTGTGTATTACTGAAATGACAATGTGAGGTCACGCCACATGTCCAGCTATCTATACAATTAGACATTAGCAATTTCACTTTTTAAAAGGTTAATTATCTAAAGGTCAGGGACCTCATGCAGATGTTTGATACTGTCAAACAGCACTGTAGAGGTTTTCCAAATATTAACCATCTGAGGGATTCCCGCACAGCTTGCGTTAAAAAGGTCCTGCTCCAACAATGTGCTAGTTTGCTATTCAGAAACATATTAGCGAAAATAAAGAAAGACTTAATTATTGGCTTGTTTGCATGTATATGAATTGCAGGTAAGTATAGCAAAGTGCAGATCAGCTCTTCCCAGAGTAGTTAACTAAGGAGGCAGTATTGTGTAGGCAAAGGCATCTCTCCCCCTCAGCCACTTTTCCACACACCCAAGTACACATTCAAGCACAGACAAACACACACACACACACACACACACACACACACACACACACACACACACACACACACACGTTATCATACCTGTCCCTGAGTTGTCTGCAAGTTGCCCAATATCTCTTTTTGCAGCCCTACATGGAAAATTATAGTCTCACACTGCAAGTCATATCCCTGGTGTCTAGTTGTTCACCCCACCCTCTGATCCCCCTAGTGGTCTAGGTGCTATTAAAGCAAAAGAGTAGCATCCCTGGTGTCTACTGCCCCCCCCCCCCAACGTCATACTAGTTTAAGTGCTGTTAAGGCACAAATCTTCTGAAGTAATCCCTAGTGGCTACTGCCACCCCAGCATCCCCACAGTACAGTTATCCCTGGTGAATAGTCATCCCCCACCCAATGATGTACAGTATGCTGATTATAGACTCATAGATTGTTATACCTCTTAACTGTTCAGATTTTCACAGAATGTCCAGATTTTTGCCTCATATTTTTGGTCCGTTCCTCATAAAATTTGTATTTTCCTGGCAAATCACTGAGGACTGATGTCACAAAATAATGACATACATTTGAGTTTAAGACTTCATATCCTACAGAAAATGCAAGGTAACACGAATCCTGTTCTAGCAACTTTCTAAGTTTATAAAAACAATATTTATTTAAAGTCTATCTCTATTTTGAGGCCTTTGCCCCCCCCCCATTATTTTAGGCTTTGTCCAGATTTCCTACCTTTATAGGTTGAGAGGTATGTTACTAGGCTAACAATCCAGGGGGCTTTTCCAAACCTAGCCAACTTTTCCCAAAAGAATGATGTCCTGTATCCAAATAAGACATTGAGGACGAGGTATTTATAAACTACCTCTGTCTATAAGGGCCATTGGTGCCATGCCTAGTGTAAATCTCATATTTCCCATCCACTGGTCTAGGTTGTGCTTAAATTGGGTAATAGATGAACTCAGCTTCACATGGATGGGAAGCCTGTTCCATACGAAGGACATTATATGAGACACATATCTCTCTCGCCAGCAAGTTCTGTTTAAGTCACAGACAAAATTCAGGCCCCTAGACCTTGTATTTCTAGTACTGTTTAACTTATGAATAAGCAGGAAATTCATAAGTGTGGGGTTGGTGGATGCCTTGTAAGCCAGGCATAGATTATCCCTCAGCAATCTATAGGAGACTGAAGACAGGGAAAGGACTTTAAGGTGCTCTTTGTACATCAGGTATGTTACCCCTTGTATCCTTTTTGTAAGGACCCTCTGAGGTCACTCAAGTTGTTGCATATGCCTGGTCAAGTACATGGTTGGTCTGATAAGAGCAGAGTACAGTAGGATAATGACCTCTTTGGACTTGGATGCCTTGCCCTTACTTACAGGTTGTGCAAAATAAAAGGATTTCCTCACCACTGTGGGCACATGGTGGTTGAAGGTAAAGCTACTGTCTCTACATGTGTACTCAGAACCCTGACCACTTGGTCGACTCGTAGGGGTATATTATCAACATGGCAATTATCAGGGATGGTTGACTTCCCAAAGGATTATGCATTTCTTAGCATTGAGTGTAAGACCATGGCTTTAGAACCTTTGGTTAGTCAGTGATAGGCCTTCTTGAAGAATGTTACTGTCAGGAGGGGAGTTGATGATAACCTCCAGCCTGCAATCATTCTCAGATTTAGTCAGCCATAAACCTTCAGCATTTGCTTCCACTTCAAAGAAGTAGATGACAAAAAGGATTGGGTCCCGTACCGAGTCCTAGGGGACTCCACTAGTCACTGTCCTCTTGGTGGAGGTGGCCTCACCTATTTGACCTCCTGGGTTCAATGATTAAGGTCTTTGCCTCACAACTCCATTGTCTTGGGTTGAGGCCTGATCTCCAATTGCTGCTCTTTGTGAGGAGGTTCCATGTTGTCCCAGTGCATGCATGGCTTTTATCCAGGTACTTTGTTTTTCCCCACCTTTCAAAAATATACTGACTGACTGGCTCTTCTAAAGTGTCAATATAATTTGCATTTACCATTGCCCTTTTGGCTCAATCCTGGCTGAAAATGATCTTTTATGACCAGCTCATTTATCTGATTAGATTAACAAAATAATAAAATAATTGAAAAACCTACTACCTACAACCTGACTCTGTGGTGCACAGGGATAAAGTTTAATTGTGATCCAGATGACCACAGATGAATTAGGAGTTTGGGTACTGGAAGAGCCATGTGGGGAAGGATGAGTGTGGCTGGCACTACCCTGCCCAACCTTTGGGATAACAACATCTCTGATTGGTTCTTGCCCCTGTATCTAAGACATATATTAGGGATACCCAGCACAGGGGTCTTGACTGCTGTAAGTTATGGAAGAAAAAGAATACAAAGAAACAAACTCTAACCTACCCTCAATTAGGTACTCCTCTCACCTCTTCACTTCTTTCTTCCTCCTCATTAATTCATATACTTGAACAGGTTTACAAAACAATTTCCAGGCTTTTCTCAGGACAACGCAATAAAGCAAATCTTAGCTTATGTTCACAAGGTCTGCACTGGCTCAAATTCACTCATTTACGTTTCTGTCATTCAAATGTACTTTGTACTTGAACGACTATATTCCAAGAACTGTCTCACATTAGCTCAAACTATCTTTGCCCTCACCCACCGAACTCTGACAGCCTCAGCTGGTCAAACAGGACCCTTCATTCTTAATCCCACAAAAACTATAAATACTCCACATTTTCTGTTACAACTGAGTAACTATCGAATAAATGACCACTGAACATATGCTACATCTCACACGAGAAGTTTTTCAAGTCGCCACTTAAATGACATCTTCTACAAAACTGAATTTGCCACTGTGCCACTAACATCCAGTCAGCTACTATGCATTATCACCTAACTGCAGTACATATAACACTCACTATATATTAATGTATCATTTCCCATCCTCCCAGCTCTCATCTGAGATTAATTACCAAACAACAGTTATCTACATTTCTACTCTAGCTGGAAACAGCTCTCAGCTGAATCAGGGTCAAATCTCAACAGAATCAGGGACAAATCTAGAAATAATCAGGGACACATTTTAAAATATTACTACTATTAACTGAGATGTTGAAAGAATGAAAGAATATGAATTAGTATACATTTTATGAAGTAAAAAAGACCATAACTCTAATTATTGTCATTATTTATTAAGTGTAGTTCACCACCTTTTCTCCAAAAGTTACCAGTTTTAGGAGGGATTAAGAGGGGCAGAACTAAAATTTGACTCAAAATCAAGGATGTTCCTGCAAATCAGGGACAGCTGAGAGGTGTGACGAGAAACAATAAACTGCAGTAACGCTGTTACTACGCACACAATACTGTGTATTTATCTATCTGTTTTTTCAGCACCTGTTACCCATATTCATTCAAGTTGTGAAGTTATGGCATGTTTATGTTTAAAACGAGTTGCTTTTTCATACTGTTATACAAACTGCCTTCCCTTTTACTTATTACAGTTGTATTATTTGCTCTTACTGTTTGGGGATTTCTCTCTCCCTGGGACTCTAACTAGAAAAGGACTTCCCAGATGGACTTACTAGTTAACAAATGTAAAAGAAATAAAGAAATCATCTACAGAAAGTGAAATGAGCAGATATCTCAGAGCATCAAAACAAAAGGCACCTTGCTCAGAAGACACATTGTTACAAATTACCTGAAAGGTCCTGTTAGAAAGGCAGCTTCTAAACCATTTAAATGGTCCATCGGCAAAACAATTTTTTAGTCTTGATGAAAGGGAATTTGCAAAAAAATATAACAACAATAATCTGGGGTGGAATGTGCTGTGACAAAAATTATTGAACCTTTATCATTTAAGATAAAAGTGAGTAAGTGGAGACTTAATAAAATTCTCACTGAATGTCTAAGCTTTTAAAAAAACTAATAATGTGCAAAAAATTTGGCTACATTGGTAAACATTTAATGCATGCAAGGAATAAAAACATTTTAGAAAGAACTGTAAATCAATGGAACTTTCTGCCAAACTATACAAAATATATAGACTCCCACGAAAATGGAGGGTGTACTTACAGGAATATATGTCAGGTGCTAGGTTTACATGAGGGTCTGATAAAAGACAGTCCATCAGTAACTGTACTTAAGTCATATACCCTGTTATCTGCATTTACTGCATACTTATATAAAATTTACTGTGGAAAATATTCAGGTAGCCTTTGAGGACTACATTTAGACTTATCTCTGATATAAAATGGAGACATACAGCTACATTGTAAAACTGGGTGGCCATTTCACCTTCATGATCGCATATTAAAATAAATTTTAAATATAAATCTATTTATTTTACTTGTTTTTATTATGTGATATGGTACTGAATTATTCCTATTTGTAAGAACATAACTGGTGAAAATGCAGCAAAACAAAAATTTGAAAGTGTGTTTTTTTTTGTATCTTTGCCTGCCTTTCAAAAATACAGGTTATGAATAAAATAAAAACACTCATTTTGTAAATTTCTATGCTAAACTGTTGCACTTTGCTACCTTCTCAATGCTGAGTGCTAACTGAAGTATCAGTTCAACAACTGGCATTTTACACAGAGATTAACTGATGATCTCACTTCAGTTTGAATGCTGGCAGTCAATCAATGCTTGTGGTGCTTTGTTTTTTTTCTTCATGGATGTGTGACCATGAAGTTACTATATTTAAAGACAGGTAGGGAGGGCAGACGTCCTTCACTTGAGGTGTACAGTACTTTTCACAGCTGGTACATTGAGCTGAAGCTTCACACTAAAATCTCAAAAAGAAGAAATTTGGGGAAAACAGGGGTAGCATTACTCTGCTGTCCTGTTCTGTTTTAGGAGTCTATACATTAGCTAGTTTAGAAATGTGGAAAATTACTTTTTCTGCCTTTTTGCTCATCAGCAAAAAAAAAAAAAGCTGAGTGGTGCAGTGGTTAACATTGCCACCTCACAGCAAGAGGTTCTCCAGTTCGATTTTCAGCTAAGGTGCCTTTTGTGCAGAGTCTGTATGTCCTCCTTGTATTTGCGCGGGTTTCCTCCCACATCCCAAAGACATGCATCTGAACCGTTTCTCCTTGGGTCTCCACTGAAAATAGGCTCTCTCCTAATCAGAATTTCCCAGTCAACAAATGTTCAATAAATAAATAATCACCTACTGATTGAGTGTGATCTGCACGATGAGCAACTTTGAGCTTAATGTACTCTGTTTATCTTCTTTAGTGCTAAAATGATGTACCTTTGCTAAACATGAAAAAGTCTTTATTCTGTTTCTCTTTGCCAAGCTATTTACACATAAAAAGTATCAAATGTATAAAAGCAGTCAGTTTCTATGTTTTTATACAAAATAATATTTGTGTTTACAATACAAAACTATCTGCTTTATTTTTTTACGTTACCTGACTTTGAAGAATATGGTGAGTACTGCAGCAGTAAATGAGACCTTGGTAAGCACTGCTGCTGCTACAGTTGAATAATCTGATGATGCTGAATGAGTGGTGATAAACTGCTTCTAGCAGAGTGGTGATGCATTTTGTGAGATGCTGGTAGAGTGGTGATAAACAAAACATCCTGTGTTCTCTAGCTCAGAAAAGGGTTTACTGCCACACATTTTATCTTTTTCCACTACTGTAATATCATACGTGTGTGTGTGTGTGTGTTATTTCAAATGGTCAAACATTCATTTGGTTGACCTGCTTGCACTCCTGTGAGAAAGCCCAAATGCATGGGCAATGCAATGTTCTTTTAAAGCCTATCCATGTTTCTCAAATGTAACAGACAAGTTTTGATATCCTAGAGTTATTTGAAAGGTTTTATGTAGGCTTAGGCATGCACAGTCAAGCATTTATAGGCTGCCTCGGTCTACTACAAACATACCAGACCAGGGGTAAATGTCCCAGTTATTAGAATTTTTCACTTACAGACCACAGTCACACAGAAGGTAGAATCAAACTCTGTACCATTCACTACAGGAGATAGCTCATTAAGGGCTTGGAGCTTTAACCTACCACACCAACTGCCAGACTTACTTTTTTGATCAGCTACATGTGTGAGTGCAATATTTGCATCCAGGTTGTTGGAGTGTGCAGAGTGTTAGTATAGTGATTGGGAGTTTACATTCAGATGTCTCTTTCGGAGTCAGAAAATCAATTCTGGTCTAATTACTGCTTGTCTGATTGTACACTGGCAGTAATTCTTTTCTGTAAACAAGTTTTCCCTTTTTTCAAATTTGTGTAACTGTGGAGTTGGTGTACATAAATTTTGGGGGAGGGATCTTGCTCTCCTTTAAAAAATGTTTCTGAAGTATCTTCAGTTTTCTGGGGATTTTCTGAAGTTGCCTATTTATTTCTGAGTATTTTTAGTAAAGTCTGTTTTTGTACATTCAATATTTTTTTCTTTTTTTAGGTTCAGTACTTTCAGTTTGATGTTTCATGATATAATCATATGATTACATTTTTATTTTCTTTTATTTATCCTTTGATTACAGGGTTAGTCCCACTAGGTTAGTAGCCTCTTTTCAGGGGAGATCCACGGTGGTACTTGCAATACTAGAAGAAATCTGGCTAGGACATAAGGAGCTTTCCTACTCATCACTGTTGTGAGTAGGACCCATTTTGGAGGAGCACTTCCTCTTTCCATTCCAGGTGCAGATGCGGCCCAGAGAAACAGGGAGGTTGATAGAGAAGGAGATGATGAGTGGTGACTGAAGAATGTGTGCAGGATTCTAAGGAAATGTTTCAAAGAAACCTATTTGATGGAGAAGAGTGAGCAAACAATGGATTTATAATTACAACCCTCTAGCGGGAAGGGTTGCAAGATGATTTACTTAAATAAATGGTGGTGCAGAGTGAGTCAGAAAATGAAGGAGATGTTTCCTGGGGGGCCATTATGGAGAAATTACAAAAGGAGGATGCACAGACAATCCTGAGGAATATTGGTGAGATGGAAAAGAAAACATATGCAGAGAAAGAAAAAGAAGGCAAAAGAGGAGTAGTAGAAAAGAAGGCAGAAGAAAATGAAAAATGGAAGTACATGGTAAGGATTCAAAGTAAAGAAGAGAAAGAAATGGACAATTATGAAGTTTGGGACAATTTACTATCTCCATTGGCTGTAAAAGCAGACAATGAACATGTATTCTTATTAACAAAGAGACATTTTGTGAGATTATAATTGAGACTGTTTTTTTCAAAGGAAAAACTTTTTGGAGAATATGAAAAAAGTAAGACTGTAACCCATGGATAAAAACATTTAACAGGAAGGAAAAAAGAAGATTCATGTACAATTTTGAACAGAGGTACAAACAGAGACTTTGAAAGGACATTTAGAAGCTTTATGTAAAGAAGTACTGGACATAAAAAACGTTTATAACAAAAGGGGTCATTATGGACTGGTGGCTGGGATTGTAATATTGTGTTAAAATAGAAAGAGAAAAACGTATACATATACCAAGCATGATAAATGTGGAGAGGAATAGGGTCATTGTAAAAAAATGGGGACAACCCAAAACATGTTTTTTTTTTGTGGAAAAGAAGATAAGCAACTGTAAAAAAAGAAAATGTTATATTTATGGGGAAATGAGACATGATGCCAAAAAGTGAATTGAAATGTTATAAATGTAACAAAATTGGACATTTATGGATGGATTGCAAAAAGTACGGAGAAAGAAAAAGAAAGAGAAAAAATGAGAAAAGAGAATAGATTTTAGAAATAGTAGAACTAGAAGAAAAATTAGATGAAAAAAAAACAGTATAATGAAGAGGACACAGAAGAATGTTCTGAAACCAAGTAATGAAGAAGACAAATTGGGAGGGAGTAAAAGTGAAAAAAATCTATTGGTGAAACAGTAAAAGACAGAAAAACAAAATTTAAAGGGATAAGTACAAAAGAAAAAAGAACACGAATAAAAAATAATATATACAGCTAAAGACTGTGGCTTGGTATAATGGGTAAGGTGTTTGACTCACAGACACAAGGTACAATATCTGATTCTCACCTCTAGGAAGGAAATTGATTAGGCTTAAAATGGCCTATTAAGAAAGCTAGCTTAGTAATTAGCTAAATTATGAAATCATGAATCTTGGGAAAATGGAAAATGAAAATTTTAGAGTGCTTTCTACAAATGTGAATAGCAATAAAATATATTAAGAAGAATACGAATTTTGGAGTGGTGTAATAAATGTGATAAATATATAATTATATTAGAATATACAAGATTTTTTTAAATGAAGAAAGACTATAAACAGAGAAAGTATGAGGAGGAATGGTAATCTGGAATTTGGGAAATGCCAGATGTTCTGTAATAACTGTATTTTAATAAACTATAGTAAAGAGATTAAATGTAACTTCAGCAAAAACTGGAAGACTAACCTTTGTAAATGGAAAGAACAAGTATATAGAATTATAACGTTATATGCTTAGACTAACTGTAAAAAAGGGGAATCTTATTTCATCAGATTTTAGACTATGTAGTAATAAACATTACTATTATAATAAAAGGAGACTTTGTGATTTAAGAGGCAAGCATGAAAAGAAAGCAAGTGTTATAAGAACAATGTTAGAAGTTATAAGATGTGGCAAGTTAAAATTTGGGACAAAAATTCATGGACTTACAAAAGGGATATGCATAGAACTGAAACAGATATTATAGCATCAGAAGGTTTAGTTATAGGAGAAGGGGAAGTAGTTGAAACAGGATTTTCTGATCATCTTAATATGGCTAGAGATAAAGGAAAACAAGGAATATATAAAAAATGCACAAAGGAATAAAAAAGGATGAATGAGAAAGCATGGAATGATGAAGAAAAAGGGATTAGAAATACAGTTATAGAAAGACCATATCACAATGAGAACATTTTATAAAATTTGGTATGACTGGTGGACGACGTTTAAGGAAAAAATTAAAAAAAAAGTTTTTTTTTACAGTGGCAATATGATATGAGAAAATTAGAGAAAGAAATATAAAAGAACATAAAACAATGCACTGGATGATTTAGAACATAATGATATAAAGTAGTTTACTAAAGAAAAATAAATATATGAAAGAAATCAAAAATACAAGAATTTTTATATAAGCAAAAATATTTTTACAAGGGAAATTATAAGAAGTATCAAATTACTTAAGAATATTTCTAAAGGAAGATGGTAGAGTAAAGAGAGAAATAATATAAAAGGAGAAATAGAAAGAACTCAAGAAAAGATTACGAATAGTGTACTACAATATGTACAAGAAATGTTTAAAAAACAAAAGAAGGTAGTAAAAATGGGAGCGCTACAGAATCCTGAAAGCCCAAAATCCTGAAGTCCAAAATCCTGAGACCAAAATCTTGAAAGTTCAAAATACTGAAAACTCAAAATACTGAAAACACACAGGTGTTCCGAGGAAAAACACATAGAAATTTAAAAAAAGTTAACAGAAAAAAAATAAAGAGTTGGAAAAGGAGATTTCTTTAAATGAGCTAGACAAAGTATTAGGACAAGTAAATACAAATTTGTCTGTAGGCCCAAATGGAATATGAAATATATAAAAATTTAAGGACTGGCAAAAAATATTTTTTTCAAGATTTTGAATGAATGGTTAAATGAAGGTTTTATTTATAAAGAATTGTGTAGTGGAATACTTACATTCACATGGAAGAAGGAAGACTGTAGACAATTAAAAAATTGGAGACCAACAGTATTGAATAATAATGATAAGATCTTTATGAAAATAATGCAAGACAGATTTGAAACTAAAATGGAAAATATTATGGAAGATAGCACATACAGTATAAAGGGGAAGGGCTGTCAAAAATTATTAATGATAAAGAAAATTTGGATGACATTATGAACAGAAAAGAAGAAGGGGAAATCATGACAGGAGATCTTGAGAAGGCATTTGACACAAACGGACTTGGAATCTTAATGGTAATAATGACAAAATATTAATATAAATGAGAAAATTAAGAAATTATGCATGGCAGAGTATAGTAACAATAAAGTAAAAATACCTGTAAATAGCTGGTTAAGCCAAGAGGCAGATATAAAGAGAGGGTGTAAGGGATGTCCAATGAGTTTTATACCTTTTGTTTTTGTTATGAATGTGATAGTATGTGAAATAAATTACAAAATGAAGGTGGTGGTGTATATAAGACCTGAAGGGTTAAGAATTCCAGTTCTGTTAACATATACAGAAAACATTAAGTTGTTCTTCTTCTTTCGGCTTTTCCCGGTTAGGAGTCAGCACAGCAGAACTCTGGTCCACTAATGATTGGCAGTAGATTTTTACAGGTGCCGAGGTGCCAGCTCAATGCCCAACCTTTAACGAAGGCACGTCCATTCTACGCATGTATTTTGAATGCCACTCAACCATGGGGAGGACATGCAGACTCCACACAGAAGGCGCTCCAGTCAAGAATCAAACGGGAGAACCTCTTGCTGTGAGGCAACAATGCTACCGCTGCACCACCGTGGCAAAAAAACTGGATAAAATAGTAATAATTTGTACAAATTAGTGTCTATAAATGATAGGGATGGCATTAAATAAAGAGAAAAGTAAAGGTTTAAGTGATGTAGCAAAGATCGGGGGTATATATTTTACAATGAATGAAATTTCTGTGTTAAGTATACAATTTAGGAAGAAAGATACAATTAGAATTCAATGGAGAAAAAACAACATTAGAAATAAAACAAACCTGTCTTTTCTGGACAGCATATAAAGTGTTATTCAGAGTAAAGGCGTATTTGATATATTCACTACTGATGGAAAAAGCAGCATGCTTAGCAACTGTATTTATTTTGCCAACAATATTCGGAAAGGAATTATTCCAGATATTTTTTTTCATTTATATGGGGTTCTAGATTAAATCCAGTAGAAACAGGAGTTTTGTATGTAATTAAGAAAGAAAGAGGTTTAGGGATAATTAACCCAGTGGTATATACAGCTTCATTAAATTTGTACAAAGTGATAAAGTGAATAAATGAAAAAGCTGAGATATTAATAGTAAAAATTGTATAACTATAAGTAAGATAAATTATGGGGTATGGTAAAAAAAAAGAGTGTATAATTGAGAAAATAAAATATTACCAAGAAAAAATGTTTTTGTGGAAAATAAAAATTGATGATATAGAAAATAATAGAAAACTATGGTATAAGAATGGAATTATAAACATTACTATGCAAAACCATTAGAATTTCCAGTATAATAAAGATGTACTTTCATTGGTAGATTTTAATATGAATTTCTTGTATTCTTCACAGAAGTATTCATTATTATTTTTTGAGGACTGGTTCCAATAGGAATTGTCTACATATGTGACACCTAAACTAAGAATGTCATAAATTTGTGACAAACATGATGTATTTTTCATTGCATTATTACTGACATTTATTAAGAATTGCAATCATTTAAGGAACAATTTCTTATCTACGTTAAATAAATATCTTATTTACCTCTGTGTTCACAAAGTCTCTAAGTATTTGTAAAATTAACCAATTCTCAGAATCTTCACTGCATTTGGACCTTAAATGTTCAACAGTATATACATTAGTACCATTTAAGAATTCATGCCAATAAATTAAATTACCTTTTTTTTCAATACTACCATTTTTTAAGTTATGAGTTTCTAATCGGTCATTTGTATATGCAACTAGAAACATAGAAAATATTAAGTCTTTAATACAATGGTTGGAATATGAGAATGTTTGGAAAGAGGAAATGATGTTTATTTAAACAGAAAATTTGAGAAGAGGGTATAATACTCTGAAAAACTATTAGGTACTATTTGTTTATGACTGGTTGTGGTACATTTATTATTTACTAATAATAATTCTTGATGTATTTGTTTCCATTTTGAATCATAAGATAAATTTATCCACACTGCTATACTTTTTACAATTGTTGAAGTAGCATACAACTGAATATCAATAAGTCTTACTCCACTATACCAACCTTTTCTGTGCCAGTCAAAGGAAATGCCTGGTTTACTAGGGTGCCAAAAAATTAAGTAGAATATTATTCATCTTCTTCACTGATTTTTTTTTTTGCTCGAGATAGTACTAAAGATTGTAAGACAAACAATATTTTAGGAAGCATAATAAGCATTCTTCTGAGGTAAAGAAAAAAATGTTCCAATTTGTGACTAAACTTTACATTTTATTTCTTCAAACTGACTCACAGAACTAATTATATGTTCTAATGAATTTTCTATATTCCCTATTGCTAGCAAAACATTATCCGCATAGAGCTGAATCTTTAGTTCAAAAGCTTCTCTTATTTTGATACTATTAGTGTTCTTATTGGAACTAATATTATTAACAAAGGGTTCTATAGCTAATGCAAAAAGGAAAGGTGATAATGGGCAGCCTTTTTTGCACCTTTTTGCAATTTAAAGGAATTAGAAAAAAAATAACCTATTTTAACATAAGCACAAAAGTTACTGTATAACTTACAGATTAATGAAATTAACTCAGGTGAGACATTATACACTGTTTTAAACAAGTACGGCCAATTAACTGAGTCAAAAGCCTTATCTAAATTGAGAATAATGAGAGAAAGTTCTTTTTCATTTTTATTTGCATAGTCTATTAATATATGCATTTCTCATACAATACCACAACTCCTCTCTAGGTACCCTATCATATGCTTTCTCCAAGTCCACAAAGACACAATGCAACTCCTTCTGACCTTCCTTATATTTCTCCATCAACAGTCTCAGCGCAAACATTGCATCTGTAGTGCTCTTTCTCGGCATGAAACCATACTGCTGATCACTAATCATCACCTCCCTTCTTAACCTAGCTTCTACTACTATTTCCTATAACTTCAAGCTGTGATTGATCAGTTTTACCCCTCTGTAGTTACTACAACTCTGAACATCACCCTTATTCTTAAAAATGGGCACCAAAACACTTTTTCTCCACTCCTCAGGCATCCTCTGACTTTCCAAGATTTCTGTAAACAATCTGGTTAAGAACTTCACTGCCATTTCTCTTAAGCACCTCTATGCTTCCACTGGTATGTCCTCTGGACCAACAGCCTTTCCATTCTTTATCCTCTTCACAGCTTCAAAACATATGATAGGGTGCCTAGAGAGGAGTTGTGGTATTGTACGAGGAAGTCAGGAATGGCAGAGAAGTATGCAAGAGTGGTACAGGATATGCACAAGGGTAGTGTGACAGTGGTGAAGTCTGCAGTGGGAGTGACAGATCCGTTTAAGGTAGAGGTAGGATTACATCAAGGCTCAACTTTGAGCCCTTTCTTATTTGCAATGGTGATGGACAGGTTGACAGACAAGATCAGACAGGCCCCATGGACTATGATGTTTGCAGATGACATTGTGATCTATGGTGAGAGTAGTGACCAGGTTGTGGAGACCCTGGAGAGGTGGAGATATGCTCTAGAGAGGAGAGGAATGAAGGTCAGCAAGACTAAGACAGAATATGTGTGTGTGAATGAGAGGGAGGATAGAGGAATGGTGAGGATGCAGGGAGTAGATATGGTGAAGATGGATGAGTTTAAGTGCTTGGGATCAACAGTTCAGAGTAATGGTGAGTGTGGAAGAGAGGTGCAAAAGAGAGTACAGGCAGGGTGGAATGGGTGGAGTAGAGTGTCAGGAGTGATTTGTGACAGACAGGTACCAGTAAGAGTGAAAGGGAAGGTCTACAAGAGGGAGTGAGACCAGCTATGTTGTATGGGTTGGAGACAGTGGCATTGACAAAAAGGCAGGAGTCAGAGCTGGAAGTGGCAGAGTTAAAGATGTTAAGATTTGCACTGGGTGTGACAAGTATGGACAGGATTAGGACTCAGTATATTAGAGGGTCAGTTCAGTTTGGAGACAAAGTCAGAGAGGTGAGATTGCATTGGTTTGGACATGTGCTGAGGAAGGATGATGGGTATATTGGGAAGAGGATGCTAAGGATGGAGATGCCAGGTAAGAGGAAAAGAGGAAGGCCTAAGATAAGGTTTATGGATGTGGTGGGAGAGGACATGCAGGTGGTTTGTGTGACAGAGCAATATGCAGATGACAGGAAGAAATGGAAACAGATGATTTGCTGTGGTGACCCCTAACGGCCAAAAGAGAAGAAGAAGATTAATGTATGCATTCTTATTGTGTTATCCTGAACTTGCCGATTTAAAATAAACCAAGTTTGATCACTGTTAATTAGTTTAGGTATAAGTAGATCAACTCTGTTAGCTAAAATGGACATGAACATCATGTAGTCCACACTTAAAAGTGAAATGGGACTGTATGACGAACACTTTGTAGGATCCTTATCTTGTTTTAAAATAGGTGATATAAGGGGATATTTCCATGATGGGAGGACTTCAGCAGTTGCTTTTATTTCTCTATAGACCTTATCCAATATTTTAATTGCATCATGTGGTAGTATTTTATACCGTTCTGGTATAAGACCATCTAAGCCCTGCACCTTATTATTTTTTATTTTTTATTTGACCTTTTATTTCTGTTAAAGTGAATGGTCTATCAATTTTTCTATTTGCTCACTTGTTAATTTATTATTTATATTCTCCCTTAGAAAAATCTCAACTATATCATCATTATCTAGGCTATCTGTATTATTATTTATATTTTCATACAATATTTAAAAGCCCTTATGAATACCTTTAATATATGTTCTACTTTGTTTTTTTTATATTTATTTGTGTTATAATTTCTTTGCTATGATTTAGTTTATTGGTTTTCTTTGATCTAACAGCTAGTTTATGCAAGCTTAAAGAGTTTACTGAATATGCCTTAAGTTTTTCCAGGTTTATTGAAACTTTATGATTTAGAACTTCAACATATTCTGTATTTAAGTTTTTAAGTTCAGACTGACTGATAATGTCACTTAGTTTTAGTTTTAACTTTAGTGTGTCTATTTTGGCCTGTAGTGTATTAAATTATTTGCCCCATTCTCTTGTTCTATTAATATGCCAGCTTGTAACTCTTCCATTTAAGTAAGATTTTAGTGAATCCCACAGGACAATGTCAGTTACTTCACCATTCATGTTTATTTCTAAGAAATTTTTGATAAGAAGGTTGTTTCTGATGTGTCACCCAACTAGTCCATTCAACTCCAAGTATTCTTTCTAGACCTAGGGAAGAAACAAATCTTCCACACCCTGAATGTGCACCATCCGTTGCTGTTGCAGTTTTACCTCCACATGATCTAACAGAATAGGAAGAAAAACAAGCTGTTTATTTATTCTGTGCTTGGCCATGAAGTTTTATAATTCACAAGTAAACTTAAATGAGATAACATAGCCACGTCTACTATATCTTGCCACCAGAAGGCTAACAGCCCTTTGCCTCATAACATGACAAAATTAAGAAGGTAACTACTTTGGGTGTATACTTCAGGAATGCGCTCCTAGTATGCATCAGTGGTCTTCACTATATAACTTTATCAAGCATATCAAGAACTATAATTCAGACTTCCACACACAGAAGCAGAGTATCCTTTGAAAGGGCTGTCTTTTAGAGTACCCTGTCATGAGATACATGCTGTTTGTGTTCTTTCTGTTCTCTTAGGGATTATGTAATACTACTTGAAATGTTACCAAGTGTCACACCCACTACAGACTAGCTATTTACATATAATGTAATAGATATGCAAGTATTCTTCACCATAAGACTCGATCTTCTACAAGGTCCACAGAAGAAAATGTGTTATTCCCACGATCCATACTCTTTGTCAGACATGCTTCAAAAGTAACAGTTTGACAGTATGATCTTCAGTAAATGAACCTAAACTTTACAGTGTTATAACCTTATCAATTAACCTGTTTCCTTACAGGTGTAAGACACTGTCTGCATGGAGCTCAAGAAATGGGAACCTCCAAGATCTGCAAATCTCTTAATCCAAACACAAGTGCAACACTGAAGTTTCAAAGGGAGCTATATGCTCTGCAAGCGTACTTCTCTCTTTTAAAGTGTATGCTCTGGAGGCAAAACTTTAACATTTTAAGAGCCAAAATGCAGCACAAAAAAGGATGCATCCAAGTGTTCTACCTGGGTGCTTTTTAAAAATCCGAGGACTAATTCTGGTCCTTGGAAGACTGGAACAGTAAGTGCAAGTGTATTGTGTGTGTGTGTGTGTGTGTGTGTGTGTATGTATGTGTACATATACACACACATATGACAGTAAGTAGACAAATGCCATGTTCCTAAATCAATGTATCACTATGTAAGTTAGTTAGCTGAGGAAGCAATACATAAATAAGGAGTGAAAAGGGGCTTCTTCCCTGCATTTGTATTTACTAGACAACTGGTTGGCTGTCTTCTAGTCTCATTAGCTATGTGAAAATGGAGAATGGAATTTTTCTGGGGTTGTTGTTGTTGTGTCTTTCAGCTTTTTCCAGTTAGGGGTTGCCACAGTGGAACTCCAGTCCGCTAATGATTGGCAGTAGATTTTTATGTGCCAAGTTGCCAGCCCTGACGCACAACCTTCAACGAAGGTAAGCCCATTCACACGTCTCCACGCAGAAGATACTCTAGCTGAGAATCGAACCGGATAGCGTCTAATCTGCCCACTAAAAGAAATTAACTACATAAGCAACATGAAACTTTTTTTGCTCCAGAAATCTTAAAACAGCCCTGATTTGAAAATATACATAGGGTAATTAAGAACCAACATTCTATTATGTTACCTAATACTGTGAAGCAAATTACCTGGAGTGCAGAGCAGGACATCCACAGCCTGGGGAATGGTCTGTCCAAAGGATGGATTAATCTTGTGCTTTAAAGTTTCAGCTGTTGTTTTTGGAACAATTTCTTGCACTGTAAAAAGGAGAGAGTAGCCTTTACACCTGTCTGAAAAAATGTCTGTTAAACTATTTACAGCAACAGGGAAAAATAATTACTTTCTCATTGAGTCCAAAGATAATACAAAAACTATTTTACAAAAACTCAAGCTTAAGAGTTGATCTCATTTTTTTGGTTAAGCATTATTAAATCAATGTATGCAGAGTATTCCACTCGTACAAAACTCTTTGGAATTTCATTTCCACGAAAGGGACAGGAGGGTGTGTTCCAGTTGTGAGACATCATGCTTACCATCCTTGGAGAGAAAGCCTACAGAGAAAGGAGCTGGGAAAGAGACTTCATCTGATAACCAAGCCTCAGATCCAGGAAGAACAATGCAGATTTCATCCTGGCCCTCAATCAAGGCGTCAGTTTTTTTATCCTTGTACAGATAAAGGAGGTGTTATGAGAACCTACAAATACTGTCAACATCAACAATGTGTTTTGTGTACCTGGAGAAGGCACATGACTATGTATCAAAATGTATTGGGGAAGATCTACAACATTATGGGGCACAAGGGTCACTGCTACATGAGATTCAGTCCACTCACTTGTTGAGTGAGAGTTGTGCCTGTGTTCTGTGGCTTAAGACACTCATTTAGTGATTCATTTGCA
The DNA here is from genome assembly GCF_019279795.1 of Protopterus annectens. Taxonomy (NCBI): domain Eukaryota; kingdom Metazoa; phylum Chordata; order Ceratodontiformes; family Protopteridae; genus Protopterus; species Protopterus annectens. Next base: position 1,115,324,912 of record NC_056732.1, on the reverse strand, counting down.
TCCTTTGACTAGGAATGGCCAATTCATAATAGCCCATTTTCACTGGGGTCCAAGGCAGAAATGATCCAATTACAATGACACTGATGTATATAACACAACAGAACTAGAACCAAGAATCAACAAGAAGTGGACTGAAACAACTGTACAGGCAATCATGACTGAGTCATGTTTACATTAAAACAGCTTGCTAAAAAATATTTACAATAAAATAAACTCTAAGTGACACGGTATTAAAATACACTTACAATAATTCACTCAATCAGTTACTCAGTAATTCCTGAGGTAGATTTTAGCACTTGTTTTAAGATCACTGTGGACAGAGTCTGCTTAAGGATAGGAGGGATGTTATTCCATGTTTTGTTTACAAACACAGGGTAATTTGTGCAACTGAAGTGATATATGGACTTAAAAAATAAGTCAGAAGGAAAGACAACCTTAAGCAGCATAATGACTGACACCTGTTAATGATGCTCATCCAGGATGGGCACTTAGGTATTCAGATTACAAAGTACAGCTGATGCTTGAGCTCAGCCCATCCTAGTAAATGGAGGGGAGAATAGTGATGGGTTCTGGAGTGGTGACCCACATTCTAGTTGGTTCTGAATCAGTCCCTAAATGTTCATAAGAAAGTGTGAAAAATACAATAAGAATGGAAAAACAATAAAAGTAACAGTAGAAAGGCATGCATTTGCTGTCTTACATTATGTTCACAGTGGGTGTAAGACTTCACCAAAGATGCGTGTTTCCTCCCTTTCTGCTCATTATGCTCACGAGCAGGAATATCAATAAGGTGAAGTATGGTGACTATCGAGCTTGAAGACATAAAGATCATAGGTTCATAAGTTTATAGGTTCATAGGTGTTCACTGGGCTAATGACCACAAGGGCCTTTTTAACCTAGCCTTGCATCCCAAATCTCTGACAAGTTCTGGTACCCTTAGTGTAAGCAGGGGTTTGGGAGGTGAAACATTTATAAGCAGAGGCCTGTGAGATGAACTATTTACAGGCTGCCTGTGTTCATTAGAAACATACGTGCCAAACCAGGGATGAATTTTGTGTCCCCCATCTAATTAGCCAAGTTACACTTGAATTGGGTTATGGAGGAACTCTGCTTCACATGGATGGTGAGCCTGCTCCAGAGAAAGAGTAGCCTCTGGGATATACACGTCTGTCCAGCAGGTCCTATTTATATAACAGGCAAATTTTAAGTGTTTAGAATGGGTCATTTTTGTGCTGTTTTGCAGATGTGCAGGAGGTCCATCAGAGTGGTGTCTGATAATGCCTTGTATACCAGGCATTGATCTCCCCTCAACAGCCTGTAGGAGACAGAATACAGGGATAGGGCCTTGAAGTGGTCTGCATAGGACATTTACTTACACTCTGTATTCTTTTAGTGAGGAACTTCTGTGGACATTCCAATTGTTGGATATGCCTGGTTAGGTAATTATCAAAGGGGGCATTGTACTCAATGATGGATATGATGAATGCCGAATACAGTGGAACAATGACTTCCTTGGACTTGGATGCCATACATTTGTTTATAAGTTGTGCAACATAGAATGATTTCCTCATTACTGTAGACATGTGATGGTCAAAGGCTAGATTACTGTATGTGTGTCCCCCCAAGTCCCCGACTACTGGGTCAACTCTTAGGGGTGTGTTGTCAATATAACAGTTACCAGGGGTGGATGACTTCCCAAAGTATACTATTATGCATTTCTTGTTATTTAGTTTTAGTCCATGGCTCTGGCACCAGTTGTCTGTCTGGGTCAGCCCTTCCTGGAGAAACATTTGTGTCAGTGGGAGATTCAATGACAACTCCTAATTTGCAATCACCTGCAGATTTAGTCAGCCAGAGGCCACTGACATTGTTTTGTCATTTGCAGATGATGTTCTACTGGCCTCAGGTGACAAATTTCCAGTGTGCATGGCATTGTCTTCTAGTGAGTGTAAAAATCAGCACCTTCAGATCAGAAGTCATGTTTCTCTTCTGACACGAGTAGTTCACTCTCTGCCAGTGAAAGAGTATGAGCTGCCCCAAATGGAGAAGATTGTGTACTGTAGGGTCTTTTTCAAGAAAGAGGTTAAAGAAGATCAGGAACTGACAAACAGATAGGCACAATGGTGGCAGCACTGCAGGTGTTGTACTGAAAAGTGGTAGTGAAACAAGAGCTGAGTCACAGGATGAAGCTCTCAGTTTATCCGCTACTCTGTACCACCATCACATATGACAACAGTCTTCAGGGAGCAACCAAAAGAATGAATCACAGGTATCATTGGGGGAAATGACATTCCTTCACCATGTTGTTAGGCTTACTCTTCATGACACAGTGAGAAGCTTAGCAATCTGGGAGAATCTGGAGAGCAGACACTCCTGTGCTGGTTGAGAGAGTGTCTGAGCACCTAATCAGAATACCCCATGTATATCTCCTACGGGAATTGTACCAGCTACAGCTCAACGAGATAACATTCTGAGGTAGATCCAGAACCTGTTGGGGAGAATGCAGCTCTCATCTACCATAAGATGAGCATGAGACTGTTACTGGGGATAGGGAAATAAGGTCTGTCCTGCTCAGCTTCCTGCACCCCAACCATCAGCAACAGAAGAGGGTTAAAATGAACGAATAATCTAGTCCTGCTTACTATTAATAGAAGTTCACTTTGCTGTTCTGCACTGATTACTAATTCTTATCATATTTTTTTAACAAAATGATCTAAAAACTTGAGGAGGGGAACAGCTCAGACTCTAGTTTCTGCAACATGTATACACAAAGAAGGTCCCATAAGAAGGTTCCATCAGCTTATTCACAACAATACTGTAGAAAACACTGACACTGTACTGTTACAGCAAATGCAGTCCCTACATTTACTTACTTAAATTATTCAACAAAATATTAAAATCAGTCTCAGTTTAACAACAGGGTCATCACATGTAATGTAATACTAGGGTTATAAAATCAATCCTAATCATAAGGTGCGAGCCAATCAACTAACAAAAGATAATTCTGTAATCCTGCTGATAACGAAATCAACCAACTGACACAAGATACTAGGCGGTCTCCCTCTCTGCTGTAATACTGGTTTAAGTATTATGGAACACATTACTATGACTGATTGGGAGGTATTCAGAAACATGTAGCACTTATGCAAAGTGCTAATTAATGCAAGACATTTTTTAAATTTCTACCTGTTTCACAGACTGTGGCTTAATTGGCTAGTTATACACCTCAAATATGTGTCCTTGCTTTTAAGTGCATTTGAGAGGAACATCTTGTGACATTCTGTGAAACTAAGTTAAAATTGATACTAACTGGTGCTTTGCATAAGTCCTACACATTTCTGAATATCATATCTGCAATCAGACAAAGCACGAAATGGAGGTATTATATGACAAATTCCATTTCATAAATTCTTCACATCCTACACTGTTGAAATAAAACCCATTTACTATATACTAGCATTTGTTAAATACCATTACAGTAAAGCCACCACTGTGATCTCTTAAAAAGAGTTCATTGGCTACTTGATACTAGCTGAGCTACTATGCTACACAACACTTAATTGTTCAAAATTATCATGCTGGAGCAATGCCCCCAATAAAACCAACCTTACAAGTAAAAGAAATATCATACATACTGAGAGGAAGTCAAGATGACAGCACTACTTTTATGAGACCATGTTTTGGCACTATCATAGCAGAAAGGGCCTTCACTAAACTCTGGCCAACAACATGGAATCAATTACTCGGAAAAATACATTCTGAAATAGCACTGGATGGTTTGAAGGCCAAACTGAAGGAACATCTTCTAAAAGAAAGTCCCAGTAGGTGCTCTCAACACTGAATAAGTTGCTGTAGGCTTGGAGACTTGCTTTAACTAGAATATTAACAAGTACTACATATAGCTATAGCTCTACTAACAGAACTCCACCCTGTAAATACTGTAAATATTGTCCATAGTTCTAATATTGCTTGAAATATTTTGAATATTTTGTTTCTTGCTACCACTATCTGTATTTACTTTATCATATGATGCAAGATATATTTTCACTTTTGTTATCAAGTTTGTATTATGTACTTTGCTCCTCTGGAGCCTGGGTCATGGCTGAAAAGGGTGAACTGAACAGCCCACTTACCCAGTTACCAAACGTCAGATAAATAGATAAAAATCTGCCTTATTTTTTCAATGGAAGCATGCTTTATGGTAAATAGCATAACTTATGACATTCATATTTCTTCACTTTGAATGTGCATCTGTCAAAACTAAAACATTTTCCAGGAATGGGCCAGCATAGCCCATATGCAGTCTTGTAAATATTTTTCCAGGCCATTTCCAAAGCTGGAGAAGTGCATGCAGCAGTAGGACACTGCTGGTAGACACTCATTACGCATCTTTTACATCCTTTTTCACATTCTGATTCAAGCCAAGGTCCCATGCAGAAGATCTGGATATGCCTTTTGTTATGGAAATTCCCATATGAACTTGATGTAAATTTTTCAAATTTCTAGAGTGACACTGCTGAGGGATTATGACTCTACATCCGCACAATAAATGCCCACCTTTACAGAATGACCCTTCTGAGGAATTGTAACTTGACATACCCACAGCAAACGCCCACCATTATAGAATGACCCTGCTGAAGGATTATGACTCCAAATCCCCACAATAAATGCCCACCTTTATAGGATGACCCTGCTGAAGGATTAAGACTCCTCAACTCCACAAGAATTGCCCACCTCTAATAGTTAGGATTAGTACTTTATATTGGTATATTTCAAACTGGGATACACATTTTTCTTTAGCAGTTCAGCATTTACTTTTTTTATTCCATTATGCAGTGATATACAAAATCTAACATCCACATTTGACACGATATATTAAACTCTATAGTTTTTTAGAAATAGTAATATATTCCGACTAATCAATGCACAATTCTTACTAAACCTATTAGTGAAATCACGGCTCTTTTAAAGTAATGGGAGCAACACAGGAAAGCAACGCTTGTCAGCTGTATAAAGAACAAGTATATCAGCATACTATAGCAACATTTATAACTTTTGAAACTTGATTTCCTGATCTTCTTCCCAAGTCTGCAGTATACTGCTGCATAGCAAATAATTCAAATGTTTTAACACGGCTGCTAGACTTCATAAGAATCTTTTATAATTACATAAATCCAAATGTGATCAGTTTGGTAACATCTGTATGAGACAGAACCTCCAAAATGGTTTTTACTTTAGTATCCATGGGATACAAATCATATGCAGCTGCTATATGTCAAAAGTGTTGCACCCTTGTTAAAAATGTTTCTTTTAAAATATAAACATCTATTTGCAAGTCTTTGCAACACTTTCTCTAAATAATGCAACTCTCACAGATGTTACAGCAGTCACTAAAATATTACACAGGCAAAATGTGGTATTTCCTGTAAATGTTCTACCATTCTCTTAAGTGATAATTTAATAAAGGTGTTTAAAAAAACGTATGGAGACCAAGCTGCAATGGGGGGCGAAATCTAGCTTCTATTCAGATAGATATGCTGCATCTAGATAGCTAGGAACTGTCTCTATAATGTAGCTTTGTAAAACTTTTTTTTTTTTTTTTTTTTTTAACTTAAATGTATTTGCTGGATCTTTTCTCCCCAAGCCTATGCTGAAAATGGGCTTTGCCCAGTTGGACTCTCTTGGTCAATAAAGACAAATAAATAATAATAAACATGCTGGGATATTCTTGCTGAACAGTATAATGCTTGAGGGGGACTTACATCTCCCTTCTGTCTGTTTGAATACACTTGCATCATCAACTTCACTGACAGGGTTATTCTGGATCATTTTACCTAACTTGGTACAAACCAAATTACTGATCAACCTACTCACAATAACAAAATATTCAATGGGGATGGATCAACTGCAATTTACGTTTCTAAGATCTAACTGTGTCTTAAGCTTGGTTATTCTAACCATATCACCCTTAGTTGAGAACCGGCTACTGAGGCTGTGCCAACAATCATCAGAAATGCCTCAATAAAAAATTCTACCACCCTGACAATGAAATTATTTCTTACCACCTGCAAATCTGGGTTTAACTGCATGAATTTACTTCACCGGATATCAGTATTTGCTGGGATAAAATTTATACTAAACTGGCTCAGACAAATGAAAAATCTGTCGCTTTTGAAATGAGTTCCAACAAAAAGAAATATTTTTTACCATGGATGAGCAAGAAACACCATTGTTACTGAGCAACATAAAAAAGTTTTCAAATGTCTTTTAACAATGAAAGACAGACCCCCGGATTTACTAATCCTCCGTGTAAGACTTAATAAGTCTTACTCGAAGGCTGCAGTTGAAAGGTTTGACGTCAGCATGCCATGAATATTCATGAGAGCATGCTGACTCAACTGTAACTCTTACACGGACTGAGTAGAAAAGCAGGGGCGTGTCCGACTGCCGAGCAGTTTAAATGTGCCCGCCCCTGCAAGGTATTAAAAAGCAAAATGTCAACACACAAGAGTGAGTTAGCTCAAATGTACTTGCAGCCAACAACACATACCCTGATACTGTAAACCCCCATCACACTTATATAAAGTAAATAATTATAATTTTTTTTTAAATCAACGATATAACTGCCCGTATTTGCGTGGGTGTGCCCATTGCTTAGCTATAGTTAGCAAGTCTGACATGGAAGGGCATAAGAAAGAATGTTAATGCAAATCGCACGAAATAGCAATAGCATAATGGTACAGCGTTCACACAAAGAACAGGCATTCACAGTTTGAGTCCCACCACTAACTTTTGTATTTATTTTTTAAATCAGTACACGGAATAATACCTAACATATGTGTTTAAACATAACTAAAAAGCAGTGAAATGGCCAATGTGTCAGTGAATAAAATAAATATTTTAAAGGATCCCAATATAAAATTGCCTGCAGTTAAGCAGCGCTTCACCCAGCGCAATATAGTTGCCCCTGGGTAACTCGCGCTTTACCCAGCGCAAAATAGTTGCCCATAGCTAAATAGCGCTTTACCCAGCGCAAAATAATTGCCCATAGCTAAATAGCGCTTTACCCAGCGCAAAATAGTTGCCCATAGCTAAATAGTGCTTTACCCAGCGCGCCAACCAGAGCACCGTCGAGCAACATGGAGCAATGTAGAGCAAAGTTGCTTACACACAGCCACGCCCCCTAACTTGTCTGGACAGTAGTAAAATAAAATACAATGATAACGTTTGAACCCAGGACACTGTGCACCATAATCAAAGTACTGAACCACTAAGCCACGACAGCTTAGGAAAAACATCCACTGTTAACATATATATAGTAATAAATGTTAGATTAACCATTGCTAAGCAGGTCTGCAGTCAGCCGAGAATAGTCAAAAACAGCCAATCACAGAAAAGTTCGGGAGATGTGGTATATTTAAGCTGCATGGGTGGGAATACTCGCCATAACTGACTGTAGCTCCCATCTGCAGTTAGAATGTCTGGTGCTGGAGAGGGAACACGCTTTAGAGCGCAACGCTAGGGCATCGAGGAGTCAAGATACATGGTTTAGCTCCTAGTCCATCGGCATGAGACTCGACTCCTGCAGGGCCAGTTCCAAAGAAGGCACTGGCTTGGAACCAGCTGGCTCATGAACTCACCAGTGCCACTGGCGTCCCTCGGACTGGTGAGCAGGTCCGTCACCACCATACAGACCTGAAGAGACGGAAGCAGGTCCTTCTGAAACAGTGGATCCAGGAGGCCCGTCATATGCATGATGCCTCACTACTAAGTAGGTAGCCATGGAATGCAGTATGTAAGACAAGCTAATATACTCTAAATAATGCATAGGTATGTCTAAATATGCTTTAATTTACTCCACAGCTGCAGGTGTTCGTGCTATGAATCAGCAAGCCTATGCAGATAGGCTGCTAAGGCTGCGCCACCAGGCAGGTTAGTAAATATTCTGCAAGTATTGTTATATAATACATGTGAGAGAGCATGAAAAAGTGTCCTAACCCAATAATACAGCTAGCAAATGACCTGAATAAATCCACTGCATGTACTGTTATACAACAAACGTCACCGAGCCAGAAATAGATACTAACCCAGCAATTAAGGTAAAATAAGTGTGGACTACTATCTCTGCATGTACTGTCAGATAAAATAAGTGAGCAAGCCTGAAAAAGAGTGTTGGAACCTATCAATAAAGGTATAATATGTCCTGAATAGGTCTCCCGTATGCACTGTAATATCAAATAAAGGAGAGAGCCTGTAGAAAAGAGTGTTTAATGTAATTAATAAAGGTATAATACTTGGAGTGTGTCTGTGTCACTTACTTTGAAATGTTGTTGTACCCTTGCATTCAATAAACAGTACTGTAGTATCAGTTGCTGTCAACCCACATATGTGCATTCCCATATGAAGTGGATGAATGAAGTGCCAGTAGCCGGGAAGCATATAATTAATTCCCTGAATAAATCCTCTGCATGTACTGTTATACAACAAATGTCAGAGAGTCATGAATAGAGTGTAGTAACCCATTAATAAAGGTAAAATAAGTCTGGAATACAATCACTGCATGTACTGCCGGGTAAAATAAGTGAGCGAGCCTGAAAAAGAGTTTTGGAACCTATCAATAAAGGTATAATATGTCCTGAATATGTCTCCTGTATGCACTGTAATATCAAATTAAGGGGAGAGCCTGTAGAAAAGAGTGTTTAATGTGAATAATAAAGGTCTAATACTTGCAGTGTGTCGGTGTCACTTACCTAGAAATAATACATGTAGGGGATATACACCTGCAGTCAACAGTAATGTAGTGTAGAGTAAAATTGCTAATACTATGTTAATGGATGTTTCTTTTCCCCCCTACTCCATGTGCATAAACAATGCAATTCCACACTGCAATGGGTATGTGTAATCTCATAACATTTGTTGGGACATCTGTCCTATTTTTCAATAAAAATCTGTTTTTGCTTTGATGCATGTGCCCTGTTCAAACACCACATTCTTGGTGGCCTGTTGCCACCAATCATCCCTACATGCTGTTGTAATGTCCACTGTTGTTCAATATATGCATGTGTTATGCTTGCTGTTCAACTGCTGTAACCCTGGTGCGTTGGGTTAATGGGAATATTACTGCATGCTGTTACAACTCATTTTGAATGCTGCTGTCAATGCTGTAATTAAACACACCTAATCACAGAATGTATGGGAAGGCCGGTCCCAGCGGACCCACCTGTCCCTCCTCAGCTGGCTATTGCACCTGGCACCAACATGTCTGGTGCCCAACCCAGGCTACCCTGCTCCGTTGGTCCTGTGCCACCTTTGGGTGGAAGCACTGCAGGGGATGGGGCTCACTCCCCCTGCAAGCGTCGGCGGAGAAAGGCCACCTGTCACCCTCTGTAGGGTCCGGGTTGTGGTGCGTAGGGAGATCCAGCATTTAGTCGCTGATCCCCTACGCCAGCTCGAGGCGAGTGGCATGACTCAGGGGTGAGCCTGCCCGTCCTACGCAGCCCCCAGCACAGCGACCCTCGGGTCTGTGAAGGTGCGGTGATGACTGCCCATGGGTGGGGATCTCAGTCCCACTGTTACCATCTGTGGGCTCATGGGCTTGCGATTTCCAAACATCCGTCCCTGTCAATTTTCACCCACCCTATGTGTCATACTCCACCCCTGTATGCGTCTTGCTTGTCTTGTCTGTTTACCTCCACAACCTACCTCCCCAAATATACCTACTTCCCCTACCTCACTTTCCACTCTCACCTGAAAAAAAAAAAAAAAAAAAAAAAAAAAGGGCAATCTGTACCCACAAAAAAATTACGCCCCATACATAGCTGCCCATCTCGCACACATGTCCGCTGGACATGTAAACTGGTAATTACAAATGGCAGTACAACATACTTTGTTGTCGCCACCCCACTCCCAGGGGTGGAAGTATCCCAAATTAAGTCAAAATGCATTGCATATGCACAGCTGTTGCTGTTAAAGAAATGGGCAGCTCCCATCTGCAGTTAGAATGTCTGGTGCTGGAGAGGGAACACGCTTTAGAGCGCAACGCTAGGGCATCGAGGAGTCAAGATACATGGTTTAGCTCCTAGTCCATCGGCATGAGACTCGACTCCTGCAGGGCCAGTTCCAAAGAAGGCACTGGCTTGGAACCAGCTGGCTCATGAACTCACCAGTGCCACAGGCGTCCCTCGGACTGGTGAGCAGGTCCGTCACCACCATACAGACCTGAAGAGACGGAAGCAGGTCCTTCTGAAACAGTGGATCCAGGAGGCCCGTCATATGCATGATGCCTCACTACTAAGTAGGTAGCCATGGAATGCAGTATGTAAGACAAGCTAATATACTCTAAATAATGCATAGGTATGTCTAAATATGCTTTAATTTACTCCACAGCTGCAGGTGTTCGTGCTATGAATCAGCAAGCCTATGCAGATAGGCTGCTAAGGCTGCGCCACCAGGCAGGTTAGTAAATATTCTGCAAGTATTGTTATATAATACATGTGAGAGAGCATGAAAAAGTGTCCTAACCCAATAATACAGCTAGCAAATGACCTGAATAAATCCACTGCATGTACTGTTATACAACAAATGTCACCGAGCCAGAAATAGATACTAACCCAGCAATTAAGGTAAAATAAGTGTGGACTACTATCTCTGCATGTACTGTCAGATAAAATAAGTGAGCGAGCCTGAAAAAGAGTGTTGGAACCTATCAATAAAGGTATAATATGTCCTGAATAGGTCTCCCGTATGCACTGTAATATCAAATAAAGGAGAGAGCCTGTAGAAAAGAGTGTTTAATGTAATTAATAAAGGTATAATACTTGGAGTGTGTCTGTGTCACTTACTTTGAAATGTTGTTGTACCCTTGCATTCAATAAACAGTACTGTAGTATCAGTTGCTGTCAACCCACATATGTGCATTCCCATATGAAGTGGATGAATGAAGTGCCAGTAGCCGGGAAGCATATAATTAATTCCCTGAATAAATCCTCTGCATGTACTGTTATACAACAAATGTCAGAGAGTCATGAATAGAGTGTAGTAACCCATTAATAAAGGTAAAATAAGTCTGGAATACAATCACTGCATGTACTGCCGGGTAAAATAAGTGAGCGAGCCTGAAAAAGAGTTTTGGAACCTATCAATAAAGGTATAATATGTCCTGAATATGTCTCCTGTATGCACTGTAATATCAAATTAAGGGGAGAGCCTGTAGAAAAGAGTGTTTAATGTGAATAATAAAGGTCTAATACTTGCAGTGTGTCGGTGTCACTTACCTAGAAATAATACATGTAGGGGATATACACCTGCAGTCAACAGTAATGTAGTGTAGAGTAAAATTGCTAATACTATGTTAATGGATGTTTCTTTTCCCCCCTACTCCATGTGCATAAACAATGCAATTCCACACTGCAATGGGTATGTGTAATCTCATAACATTTGTTGGGACATCTGTCCTATTTTTCAATAAAAATCTGTTTTTGCTTTGATGCATGTGCCCTGTTCAAACACCACATTCTTGGTGGCCTGTTGCCACCAGTCATCCCTACATGCTGTTGTAATGTCCACTGTTGTTCAATATATGCATGTGTTATGCTTGCTGTTCAACTGCTGTAACCCTGGTGCGTTGGGTTAATGGGAATATTACTGCATGCTCTTACAACTCATTTTGAATGCTGCTGTCAATGCTGTAATTAAACACACCTAATCACAGAATGTATGGGAAGGCCGGTCCCAGCGGACCCACCTGTCCCTCCTCAGCTGGCTATTGCACCTGGCACCAACATGTCTGGTGCCCAACCCAGGCTACCCTGCTCCGTTGGTCCTGTGCCACCTTTGGGTGGAAGCACTGCAGGGGATGGGGCTCACTCCCCCTGCAAGCGTCGGCGGAGAAAGGCCACCTGTCACCCTCTGTAGGGTCCGGGTTGTGGTGCGTAGGGAGATCCAGCATTTAGTCGCTGATCCCCTACGCCAGCTCGAGGCGAGAGTGGCATGACTCACGGGTGAGCCTGCCCGTCCTACGCAGCCCCCAGCACAGCGACCCTCGGGTCTGTGAAGGTGCGGTGATGACTGCCCATGGGTGGGGATCTCAGTCCCACTGTTACCATCTGTGGGCTCATGGGCTTGCGATTTCCAAACATCCGTCCCTGTCAATTTTCACCCACCCTATGTGTCATACTCCACCCCTGTATGCGTCTTGCTTGTCTTGTCTGTTTACCTCCACAACCTACCTCCCCAAATATACCTACTTCCCCTACCTCACTTTCCACTCTCACCTGAAAAAAAAAAAAAAAAAAAAAAAAAGGGCAATCTGTACCCACAAAAAAATTACTCCCCATACATAGCTGCCCATCTCGCACACATGTCCGCTGGACATGTAAACTGGTAATTACAATTGGCAGTACAACATACTTTGTTGTCGCCACCCCACTCCCAGGGGTGGAAGTATCCCAAATTAAGTCAAAATGCATTGCATATGCAGAGCTGTTGCTGTTAAAGAAATGGGCAGCTATGGACCTTCCCTACACCCGTCCTGCACATCCCGAGCTTGTTTTCCTACTGTCTTTCCCTCTTTGTGCCCTCTTTTTCACCACTTTCCTATCTTCCCATTTTCTTTTCTTTCAAAGAAATTACCGCGGGGGTTAGCGGGAGTAAGCACTTTTAAGCAATAGTAAGCGGGTTTAAGCGAGTGCGCGCATGTGTGCGCTTAGTTAAGCATCGCTAAGCATCGCGCAAACCTGCTTACAACTGCTTAAAAGTGCCTTAGTCACTCTGTATGACAAGGCCCTTGTACTGCTCAGCAGCAAAATAAAAAACCTTGTCAGTCTCGAACCCGGGACCTTGGACTCACCCGTCTGCATGAAGTAACACTACACCACAGCAGATATACAATAACTTAGTGCTGAAAGCAATATATCATGCATTACCATGAGTGAATGTAAAGGGAAAATAGGAATGGCATAACACAAATCTTGTTCTGTGGGGCCTTAACCAGCAGGTGTTGTGGAACTGCATGACATGACTGTGAAAAGAGAATCAGCCATGCTAATAGGGAATAATGTTACAGTAGCACCTTACAAACCCCACACAGTATCAGAGTAGGATAAACACTGGCATATTTGCATAGGTCACAGGCCAGACCTCCCAACAGTGACTGATCTACAGTGATGACCCTGATATGTAAACAAATGTTAGCTGTGCCCCTCTGACTCCCTGTGAAATGTACTAACAGTAGGCAGAAAGGTGGGGAATCTCACTTAATGACAAATGTCAATAAGTGAGAGTAGACACTGCTTGCACGTCAGAAAAGGTGTAGTAATACTTATGCTCTGAATCCCCCAAAGTCTGAACTGCAAAATGTCTGAAATATATCACAGGTGTATCCCAGTTATATGTACCTTTCCCTGAGGCTGTTCAAATATACACCTGAGAGTATCTGAGGCCTGGAAGAGTCAGAAACACACAGGCATATCAGCTTGTCTGCTGTTACACACTCTGCAAATAGCTGTAGAATGAATCCCACAAGCATGCCCCTATGTAGAAGTACAACACAGAAATATCAAAGGATGTGGCCATGTACTGCTAGCAACCACCTGTGACAATGCCATTGTTCAGGTGCTGAAAAGACTGCTGTGGTGCACAGTCAAAGAATACTAGGCTGACCTCTGTCTACCATCTGGATATGTCCACAGGTGGGAGCTACTCAGACTACTAGCTTTTATAGACTTACAGGTACACAGCAACTCTGCATGTTCAGTAAGATAAACATCACCTGATAATAAATAATGCACTATGCACTTCTGCACCCCTATCCAAAGGTACTATATACCCGTGTAGTCAGGCACAACCAAGGGTGTAGGTAGGCATACACAGTAGTGAAATATATCCAGTTATCCTGAGCAGACTGTGCTAATGTCAACACAAACTGTTCAGAAGTGAGTAACGTACTAATGACAGTGTAGCAGTTCACAAACTGTGCATGTGCCTGATATTCATAATTGGTAGTACAACATACTTAGTTGTCCTCACCACTCTCTCAGGGGTGGAAGGTTTCAAATATCCCTCCTAATGTATTGCATATGCACAGCTGTTGCTGGTAAAGAAATGGGCAGCTATGGACCCTCTCCACACCCATCCTGTACATCCCGAGCTGGTTTCCCTACTGTCGTCCCCTCTTTGTGCACCCTTTATCACCATATTCCTATCTCTCCATTTACTTTCCTGTCAAAGAAATGAGTGCAGGGGTTAGTGGGAGTGAGCACTTGTAAACAGTAGTAAGCATGTTTGCACCAGTGTGCACATGTGTGCACTTAGCTTAGCATTGCTAAGATATGATAAGCTAAGCCAAGCTTGGCGTAGTATTGCTAAAATAAAGTAAGCTGAGCTAAGCTTAGCTTAACATTGCTAAGCGTCGCACAAACCCGCTTACAACTGCTTAAAAGTGCCTTAGTCGCTCTGTATGACAAGGCCCTTGTACTGCTCAGCAGCAAAATAAAAAACCTTGTCAGTCTTGAACCTGGGACCTTGGACTCATCAGTCTGCATGAAGTACCACCACACCACAGCACATATACAATAACTTGGTTCTGAAAGAAATATAACATGCATTACAATGAGTGAATATAAAGGGAAAATAGGAAGGCCATAGGAATACATTGCAATAACTACTGTTGTATGCCAGTTAATTCTCTAATTCGAAAAGAAAGTACATACTCCCATGTATCCAGTGTTAGCATTAGGAGGTGTGAGTAAACCTACACACTGAGAAGAGTGTACTGGAAGAAGCAACAGTCAGGTTTCAGTACAACATGCATTTCACTGGCTACAACCCAGCTTCAGATATGAGACATGTACCAACCTTCTCACTGAGACAACAGTATCCACAGCAAACAAGCATGGTCCCTAGCTTGCAAAACTGAAAGGGCTACGCCTACCTAACCTATCATTTTATAGCAGTGTCCTGAACTGACAGTGAGAACTGCAATTACCACACAGCAGGCTGCATGCAATTACTAAATGGTGGGCACCAATTGGTGCAGAGGCCATCACATGCACATGTGCAGATACCTAGGAAAAGCAGCCTGTATCTGCTGTCCACACATGCAATAATATCATTGCACCAACTGGGAGAGAGAGCATGAGCGAGAGAGACAGAGACAGATAGACAGACAGACGGATACAAACAGGCAGTGGGAGACAGACACTGAAAACAAACAGCAACACACAGAGGAGACCAAAACCAAAAAAAAATACAACACCTACAGCACACGGAGGTGAGGAATACAAAGGTAAGGTATGTAACAGATATGTATTTGATGACATCCGAAAGATGTGTCTGAAGGGTACCCTACATACTGTGAATCGTCCATATGTGGCAGCAGTCCGTATCTATATGTACATGCACACATTTGCATAGGGCAAGGGACATACTGCAACTGTTAGTGAAGGCTGGACATATGTATGTTGCTGACGGCTGCTATGTGCACATATGTATGTAGGTTGTAGTGTGTGGCATTGCAGACAGCAAGCAGTGCCGGTATATGTCATGTGGTGATTTAAACGCTGTGGGACTGAGCTACAGGCAGTGAGGCCTGCTACAGCTATACGGCCTGACAGCAGAATGCATTCTGCACAACATTGTGAAATAGTATTACATAACCGTATGTCTCACAACTGTTGCATAACTGACATCCCCACCATGACAGGTGGGCAGTATATGTGCCTATATGTGCAGCTACATGTACAGCAATGGATGTTTAGATGTACGTGTATATATACATATATATGTGTGTGTGTGTGTGTGTGTGTGTGTGTGTGTGTGTGTGTGTGTGTATATATATATATATATATATATATATATATATATATATATATATATATATATATATCTATATATATATGTATATATATATATATATATATATATATATATATATATATAGATATATATATAGATATATAGAATTATTGATATATAGATCTATATATACATATATACATATATACATATAAAGATAGATATAGATATATGTAGATATATATATGGATATATATAGATATATATGGGTATATATGGATATAGATATATATATAGATATATATGGATATATATAGATATATATGGATATGGATAGATATGTATATATGTATGTGTATATATATATATATATATATATATATATATATATATATATATATATATCTAGAGAGAGAGAGAGAGAGACACGGGGTGTACTGCAACAGGTGCCTGTCGTCCAAGGCATGGACTGAACACCAGTGTTGATATTGCAGTACCATACCCCATTCCAAAACACCTTATGCAGTAACTGCCATATAGGTGGTAGCTTGCCTAACACTGAAGGTGTCAGAAGGGAACACGGGACGCAGGTGGACAGTAGGCTCCCCTTTGATAATCACAGTGCCACAGTAGTCATGTAATCTGTCTACGTGGTAAGTGTCATCACAAAAGGTGTGTCATCTAGGGTAATATAGGTCGGTGTTCCCCTCTACTCATCACAATGCCCCATGTGGTATGTACCTCACATGACAACTACAGCAAGTGGAAGGGCCACAGACATACCTAACAAAGAGTAATACTGCCCTCAAACACATGCCCTATGCAGACTGACTCACAAAACCACAGCTAGAGTGCGTTGCATACCGCCCACCCAGAGGTTACCACTGCCGGACATACAGAAGTATGTCACACCCATAGCAATCGGCCAACCACCATGACAACACCTCACAATCCCTCCGGGCTACATGACCTAGGGCCCTAATCCTTGTCACCTCACTAAACAGCACATGCTGGAGGTACAGGTTCCTATCCACAAATATGCCATACTCTGGACTAAACACTCAGCATTAACAAACAAGGCTCCTCATTAGCAGATGTCATACATGCCCCTAATGATTGTTTTGGAGATAGGTAATATGCCCTGGGAGTCACCTCTGTGTATGCGGTTGACAGGAGCAAGTGAAATCACATTACATGTGTGTCAAAGGGCAGGGTAGCATATGGCTAGGCTGCTCTAGGCCCTAGGGCCAATAGCGTATTACCTACCTATGACACAATGCACACACACATACTCAGTGCAATATCTGCTATGTGAGGTGAAATGAGTGTGACAGTAACTGTGTGCAAGGTTTGTAAAGGTGTGATAGCTTAGTGTGAGGTTGTGTCTGCCATGGTAGTTTGTGTCCTAGGTGTGAGACCAGAGAAAGATGTGTCAGTTATTGGGATGCAGACATAGTAGGATGGCATATGTTGTGACGTAGCTCCTTGTGTATGACTGTGGTGTCCCACTGTAGGCTGAAGCAATACATGTATGCTCAGTAAGTGGTACTGCTGGTGACTCCAGCTCACATATGAACTGTTGTACTACCTGAAGCTGTAGGCCTACACAGCACAGTATGGTGTATGTTCACAGTCCCTGGTAACACTGTCTTGTGTGATTCCTGTAGTCTGCACAGATTACATAACTCAGGCATAGGTATCTGTAAGTAGGGGCACACAGTACTATAAGGTACACAGGTAATACTCACCTGTGTCGGCATACATCTGTGTGTTGTACATATGTCTGATGTGTGTTTAATGATGCCTATACCATGCCTGCAATGACATGTGTGTTACAGGGTATGTGTGTGTAACTAGCAACACGTATACTCTGTTACAGCAGTATGCCAGCTATATTAACAACCTTGCACATATGTTAGTTAGGGGTATGGCATCAAAGACTAGGGTGGTTTACCGGTAATACTGTAAATGTACATGACATTCATTGCATTGGATGACATATTTCTTCATGCATTAGCTTGATATATACCCCGGGGCGAGGTTGTGCATTGTACCCTAAACAGTGTGCCGACTACTGGTGTATACTGGTGTCTTATATGGAGTGTTGCAGGCACTGCCAGCCAGTTGTGGGCTGAGCACTGATATGTGGCATTGAATGTGTGTATCCTCTGATACATAGATGCTATATATGGCAGTTAAGTCATATCTGTACTTCATAATGTTAATTGTGCCACACAACATGCTCACACATATCGTTTAATTGTCTTCCAGGGTTATGGCTCATCAACGTAATCCATCGTATTCAGCTGCAGAGGAGCAGGAAATTCTGAACAGCCTGGTGCAGCACTATAACCTGCTTTTTTCCAGGGCCAGCCAGCACCAGCATGACCGTACTGCACTGTGGCAAGACCTTGTTTGCCGGGTAAATGACATAGGCATGCATAACTGGACATATGAGCAGGTACGCCATCACTGCAGTGATTTAATTAGACATGTCCAGCGGCATGCATCTGATATCCATAGGCAACAGCTTGCCACAGGTGGTGGGGCAGCCATACATCCCCCCCCCTCACCAGAGTGGAGGAGCTGCTCCTAAGCAAGATGGCTCCTGGCCTACAGCAGCAACAGCATCACACATGTGTCATCATGGAGGCCGGAGCCACCCAGCAGGATGACATGGAGTGTGCAGGTAATACGCCCTAGCTGTAGACTACTGTCACCTGTACTGTTAGAATATGCATATGTGAGATGTGTACTGTGTGTTTAGCAGTTGTGCTGCCTAACGTGTGCAATACTGATATTTGTAATAGTATCCGTACACCTGTGACTGTTGACTGTTGTTCCACTGTCGTTTAGCACACTCACAGTAGCAATGCCACAGTTGTGGTCTGTGACAAACTGTCTCATATTCTTCTAGGTCCCTCTGGTGTGACAGCAGGGCAGACAATACATGCTGGTGAGTGTGTTAACACTTTAATATTGGTAATGAAATGTGCATGTCATAGGTGAGGTGTAGGCCATGTACAAGTAACACACCTATGCATAATGCATGCTGTGCATGTTTGCTGTGAGACATCAATCATCTCAGTAAAGTCAGTAGCTGCCTCAATCACATGCAATGCACAGTGCAGCAGACACAATTTTGGCAACACTGTACTACACATTGGATATGCATAGTTGCTACAGCTGTACACAACAGAACACGTTTATCATACGCGGTACACAAAAACATGCTACATTTGGCATTACCACACACCCGCTGTAAGGTCACACTTCAGTATCCTACGTGTCATGCACGCACACATGATGTACCTCAGGGGTAGAGGCCTATCATGGGGCTGTGCAACACTCTGCAACACATAACACAGTCATGTTAGGCAATGCTCTCTATTGGGCACCTCCCACACCCATGTACAAGGTGGCTGTGTAATTGTGAACGTAGCCACGGCATTGCGGTTCAGGTACAGCATGCTAGGTGGTGGTCTTGCACACATTAGTAGCTGTGAGTGACACAAGATGCATGTTGATAATGGCACAGGGTACTACACCCCATCCAGTTACAGTGACCACAGTACAACTCAGAGCAGTCATTGCTTTGCACCTTAGTGTTGTGTGTGTGCAAACATATGCACCTATACACAATATGCATAGCATGTTGTCTGTGTGCTTACATATGCCAGTATACACAATATTGGTGTTCATGTGTGCATGTGTGCATGTGCTCATGTGTGCATGTGCAGACCGTAAAGTGTGTTTCCTGTCTTCCTCTCACAGGTGCTGAGTTAGGGGTTGGCGAAAGAAGCAGGCAACCTGAAGCCACTGCCACGAATAGTGGTGATGATGACACATGTATACTGGCACAGGAAGATTTGACAGGATCTGTCGTTGGTCCGCCAATCGACAGTACACAGCATTCAACCCCATCTATGCGCACACTCATACTGTCAATACATCCCTCACCACCAATGGCCATAGGCGAGGGACAGCATACAGTTGGCATTGACCAGGAGAGTGTGGTACCCATGGCACTTGCATCCCCTCACAGCAGCCATAGCCATAGACCTGGAATGGTACCACATAGGCGGCAGTCCAGTGGTTCTTGGGGGAGCACCACTGGTCGTATTGCTATCAGGTGTGCCCTCACAGGTCTTACGACGACCAGTATGTTCTGGGCTGTAATGCAGGCTCAGGCACTTATGGAATGGTACATCAGGCAGGGACTTAGGGTGCAGAGGGCACATTACACCGCTATCAATGACAGCATCCGAGACCTTGCTGGTGCCATCCGGACTTACACCGAGGTCATTGATAGACATGGGGGGAGACATTAGATGCCCTCCACAACATGACTTCCATGAGCCAGGAATGTGCGGGACGGTTGCGACGTTGACACGGACGCATGCCAGCAACAGCTGGCAGTGGTCGCGGATGGCCCACAGTTCACAGCCGCTCCCGTAGTGGCAGTACCAGCCCCAGCAATGCTGGGGCTGGCCTGTCCATTGACCGTCCCAGTAGACCACGTGCACGTGGCTCTGGCCAGTCCCGGCAGGGACAAGGGTCCAGTCATCATATCTCTACCTCTGATGACAGTACCCAGTCAGGGTTGGTACCCAATACTGTCTGTAGCACCCCTGCCAGGCACAGGTACTGTGTCCGTGGCCGGAGACAGTGATCTGTACAGCCTAGCAGGTACAGTCTGTGGCTGTCCCACAAACTACCGTATATGGCAGCCACATGGTGGAGCTGTGTGCATGCAGACACACACACATTAATCAAACAACTAGGGCTCACACATACACACACACATTACATCAACATTGGCCCATGCTGTACTGTTGTCCCTCACACACACACACACACACACACACACACACACACACACACACACACACACACACATGTCGATTGGATGGGTCAATGTCAGGCTCTAGCAAACATAACGCCATGTGCATATGATGATACCTGTGTCGCCTCCTGTCACCTGCATCACTGATGGAGAGACAGGCTAACATGGTGCTGATGCACAGGGTGACACTATAGCAGTGTAGCAATAATAGCAAGTTGTCAACAAAGACGTGTAATGACATCCTTGTAGGTATATCTGAGCAGACATTATGCATCAAAGCTCTGATTGTCAATGTAGCATTCTTTACACTACTGTTAGGTCTGAGTATGTATTGTCCACCCATGTGCCACTTGGCTGAAGTGTAATGTGTTGCCAGCATGTGTTAGTGAGTGGACAGTACGTGTGTGATGTGTGCAGTTCAGATTAGCAAGTGTACATCTGTGAACATGGTGGGTGCACACTGTCTGCATGTACGTGCATAGTGGACACATGGGACATGTGGCATACCCTGTCATACACATTGTTAACATCTCATAGTATCTTTCAATGGCCAGTATGCATTCTACTACAGTTATGTACTAACATGGGTAGACATGTGTATGACATGGATTGACACTATGCTGTGAGTGATACCGTTAATATCTGTCAATGATTTGCAGTCTGGTAGTATACACAACCTCAACAGCATGACTATAAGCAATCATTGGATGATGTCCTGACAAATGACACACAGTAGTAGGGAACCCAGTAACAATTGGATCCTTCTGGTGTTACACTTTAACACTAATCAGTGGTAATGACCGCCAACCATTCCTGTGACTACACCTGTTTGGCATATAGCCCCCTTAAGTACATGCAGACACAATAGGGATATGTCCATCCAAATCTGGAAATGCATGGATTGGCCTACAATGCATTCCCTGGATGGGACGCATATCCTACACAAGGGTATCATACAGACAGATACCTGTTGTCTGATACATGCTGTATAGCAGTAAGCCGACTATGGCATAGTCATCCTCATGTACTATACATACTATTCCATCAGTACCATGTATGTTGGGTACCAATGTGTACATACAGCCTCATGTTATGTCATGTGTCCCTTGGTATCCACATATCCATAGGTATTGTAGAGTCCCAAGGTGTATCACATAAGGCATTAGAGACCTGAATGCATATCCACAAGGCAGTCGTACACCTATAAAGACTGTCCATTCTTGGCAGTCTTTGTTGTGTATGACCATGTCTGACATATACCCCAGGCATATACCCTCACTCACACTACTCTTAAGTAACTGTCATGGGTGTGTGTGCCACAGATGACCTTGGCCACAGAACACGACAGTGGATGGCCTTGTCACATACATACATATGTGACCTACGATCTGAGAAGCAGCAGCACAACCTGTCAATGGAAACAAATGTATTCATGTAGTATGCAGGCTTCACACCTATGTACTGATTGAGGGGACATGTACACATATATATTTGCCACGCAGATACCTGATGTGTGCAATGCACTTACTGTTGTAATCATACTATGTCATACCATAGTAAAAGCAAAACCCACACCGCATTGACCAACAGCGACACACACACAGTCAGCATTTGCAGGATTCAAACCCCTACCTAGCTATGTTATGATATTAGAGAGCAATGCATTAACACAGCGTGCTATCTGCTTTACTTGCTGGTTTCCCTTCTCCGGCTGTATTTGTAGGATGGTGACATCATCAGTCTTTCCGAAGAGGAATGTACCTCTTTTAGTGAGTTTTCCCAGTCTCCAAAAAGGGGACACCTCTCAAAGGAAACTGCAAACATTCACACACACACACACACACTCACTGTTTGCAGGATTCAAACCCCTACCTAACTATGTTATGATACTAGAGAGAGATGCATTAACATGGCTCGCTATTTGCTTTACTGGCTGGTTTCCCTTCTCCTGTTGTATTTGTAGGATGGTGACATCATCAGACTGTCCAAAGAGGAATGTACCTCTTTTAATGAGTTTTCCCAGTCTTCAAAAAGGGGACAACTCTCAAAGGAAACTGCACACATACACACACCCCCTCACACACACACACTCACTGTTTGCAGGATTCAAACCCCTACCTAACTATGTTATGATACTAGAGAGAGACGCATTAACACGGCGCGCTATTTGCTTTACTGGCTCATTTCCCTTCTCTTGCTGTATTTGTAGGATGGTGACATCATCAGACTTTCCAAAGAGGAATGTACCTCTTTTAGTGAGTTTTCCCAGTCTCCAAAAAGGGGACACCTCTCAAAGGAAACTGCACACACACAAACACCCCCCCCCCCACACACACACACACACATTCACTGTTTGCAGGATTCAAACCCCTACCTAACTATGTTATGAAACTAGAGAGAGACGCATTAACACGGCGCGCTATTTGCTTTACTGGCTGTTTTCCCTTCTCCTGCTGTATTTGTAGGATGGTGACATCATTAGACTTTCCATAGGGGAATGTACCTCTTTTAGTGAGTTTTCCCAGTCTCCAAAAAGGGGACACCTCTCAAAGGAAACTGCACACATACACCCCCCCTCCACACACACAAACTCACTGTTTGCAGGATTCAAACCCCTACCTATGTTATGATACTAGAGAGAGATGCATTAACACGGCGCGCTATTTGCTTTACTGGCTGGTTTCCCTTCTCCTGCTGTATTTGTGGGATGGTGACATCATCAGACTGTCCAAAGAGGAATGTACCTCTTTTAGTGAGTTTTCCCAGTCTTCAAAAAGGGGACACCTCTCAAAGGAAACGGCACACATACACCCCCCCCCACAATCACACACACACACACACACACACACACACACACACACACACACACACACACACACACACACACACACACACACACACTCACTGTTTGCAGGATTCAAACCCCTACCTAACTATGTTATGATACTAGAGAGAGACGCATTAACACGGTGCGCTATTTGCTTTACTGGCTGGTTTCCCTTCTCCTGCTGTATTTGTAGGATGGTGACATCATCAGACTTTCCAAAGAGGAATGTACCTCTTTTAGTGAGTTTTCCCAGTCTCCAAAAAGGGGACACCTCTCAAAGGAAACTGCACACATACACCCCCACACACACACTCACTGTTTGCAGGATTCAAACCCCTACCTAACTATGTTATGATACTAGAGAGAGATGCATTAACATGGCTCACTATTTGCTTTACTGGCTGGTTTCCCTTCTCCTGCTGTATTTATAGGATGGTGACATCATCATACTGGACATGGTGATGTGTGTACACTTTGTTTTATGCCATTCCAGGGATGGTCCATGTGGGTCAGCAGGTGTCAACAGCTTGAACAAGACCTCAGAATCCTTACCTTGTGTGATCAATCTGTGGACACATTGACATCCCATCATATGTCAACACATATTTATGCACAGCTTGTTGGTTTTGTGGATACTACATGTGTCTGGGATGTTGACTGAGGGCTATTCAAAGTCTATGTGACACATGTGTAGATGTGTTCATTGATGTATGTCCTGGGTGGCTGCCTTGCAAACAGTCTAGCATGTTTGGGAACCATGATCCGCACATGAACATACCACAGTTGGTAGGGTTGTGTGTATGTCAGCTTCCAATAGCTCTGTTTATGACTGCAACCATGATGGACTCCATGACCTTGCAGATCAGACTTCATAGGCGTACAGGACTTGACTTCCCATGGTGTGTTGTGTACCAACACTTGTGGGGATTGCCATATGTAGCTGTGACACATTCAACGGTTCCACATCCTGTGTAGGGGGTGAGGCTCAGCTGACTGTTCAGATGCATGATCTGTTTGTTCTGTAGTGTAGTTTGTGCATGACACATATTGTGAATCAATGTGTTCCACTTGCTGCCATGTTTTTGGCAGTGGGGGTAGCTGTTCATCCATTCTGCATGTGATATCTCCTGGTATGATGATACGGACTATTGTCAGTGGGAGGTGGGTATGTACATATGGGCCTGTCTGTCATGATGTCGGCATTGTCACTCAGGTATAATTGGCCCTAACTCAGGACATATATGGGTGTACATTGCTATTTATGACATAGCTGAAGGAGGTGTCATGATTCAGTCTGGACTCCTTCTCAACTACTCTTTACAAAACACCAACAAACATGAGCATTAATCCCTGTTATACTCTCTTGCATGCTTAACACCCTACTGATCCTTTGTGATCAGGCTACAGAGTATGTCATGATAATATCCTGGCATGTCCAGGGGTCGGTTTCGTGTGTACTCTCCAGTCCAGCTGGTGGATATTATGATATTGACACAATGTCACATCTGCCTCATGTACACAGACAACCCTCTCCTCCTCCTGACAAACTCAGATATATATGTGAGATGCACCTATATAGACATACAGGGTGCTGAACTCTCTTGATCCATGACTGGCACAGTCTATCAGGTGGTGAAGGTAACCACACACACCACATATCAGTCTCACATATCCTCTAGCAACAGCACTCAATCCACCTTATCACACATAGACACACTCAGATGCTGTAAATGTACTCTACCTAAGCAGCAGAGACCTCCAAAGCAGACACACACAACTGCTACCCCACTACAATACCCACATATCACATAGTTCACAATGTCAGTGTGCCACACAGTCACTGCCCTTCAGGCTAAACAACACACCTAATACACTTGTAATAGGCGACACTTATTGTCAGACACACTGACGTACCACTCACCAGCCCTAACAAGGGAACAGTCACTTTGGGCTGTCTGTTGGGTGCCAGGATCTGTTGCATAACACAGGCAGTCAGGTCACTCCAAAGCAAGTACAGGACTGGCACCATCACTGTCCATGCTAGTGTGTATAACCTCAGACGTTACTCCCTGGACCACATGACATGATACATGGAGGAACACTCTGAACATGTAGCCCAGGCTAGTATGACCCTGACCTTGTCTAGCATCTTACACCCACCAATTATGATGTCACAGTATACGGACACACATATCACATTTAACAGTTGCCTAACAAATTTGTTTCATTCATAGGGGATACAGTGTCTGTCAGCCTATGGTGACATGCTCAACATGCCACGTAGCTTCACTATGGACAGCTTGCACCTGTCACCCTTGGACTTTGGAATGCTGGCTAAGGCTCTTGATACCACCACAGTGCCTTTTTCAAGCAGAGCTCAGAAGACAAACCCACCTCCATAGACATTACAGGTTAAATGAAACTAAGGGTAATGCTGCTCAACAACAGTTGTGTTAACCTCATATTGTGGCCTCTCAGGACTCTCCTCAGTATGGAGGAGAGCAATATCTGTGCACTGACAGACACCTGGTTCAGGCTCGCTTATGCACACCAGCACTACCAGGTTATGTTTCATACCATGCTGTCTGACAACAAGACTTGGAACAGACAACACAGCTAGGGGGAGTATCCATATACATCACAGATACACACACCTCCAGGTTAGTAGCACTGCACAAAGCATCACAGACCATACATATACAACTACCATTGTGCAATACTGCCTTTCAGTTTGTTGCCTGCTACAGAACACACTCCCAAACTCAAGAACCACACTCGGCTTTCGTGGGAACTATGAAGGTCTCCACAAACACCATTATATTGTGTGACTTCATATACACAAATATTGACTGGGGATACTACTCAAGCCCTGACACCCTCACCCAACAGTCGCTACAATTTGTAGACTCATATGCTATGGCACAAACAGTCAGCACAGCCACAAGGGGGAATACATATTGGACCTGATCATCACCAACATGGGGACTCTATGTTCCACACCAGCGATATACCCCTCATTGGTAAGGTCAGAACATACATGTATCTCACTGGACATGCATATACCCTCCACACACCCATCCTGGGTAATCTTGGTGAACTTCTCATGAGCCAATGTCTCACTTCACCGCAGCAAGGTGGTATCCTTCAGAGACCCTGAGACAGTGGCAAATACAGCTCACACTGCTGCATCCTTTACATACACATTCTATGGACACCTAGTGGACTGCATGGATTGTGCTATCCAAAATAACAACAGGACTCACTACTCCAATGGGAGGGGATCTGTCTGGTAGACCCCAGCCATTAATAAGCTGTACAACATCAGGAGGAAGCTACTACATGATAGAGCACAATCTCAGACTGGGAAGGCATCTGTGATCTGTACTAGCAGACAGCTACGATCACTCATGAACTTTTCTAAGGGCCACTTCTGCCGGACAATTGCAACAGACACGTAGGACTATCACACGGCCTTCTTCAGTTATGTCAGGAACCTGGGTGGACACTCACTGATATGCTGTGAGTTACTGCATACTGACTAAACCTACCCTGAACCCACTGGCATTGCCAACATCCTGGCAAACAGGTTCAGTGCAGATGTCTCCCACCCATCCCCCCTAAGGAGCAACTATCCATCCCAACAGAGTATAACCTCGCTGACATCACACAGTAACAGATGAGTGCTGCCCTCCCCAAAGTATACATCACAATATCAATGTGACCAGACGGTGTCCCAGCCTGCATCTTACACGAACATCATGACAAACGTAACCCTCGCATTACATCACTGTTCAATATCGGAGTTACCACAGGATATGTACCCAAGGAATGGCGTACAGCGACTGTGTTCCCGCTCCACAGAGTTGGTGCCACAACGGACCACAGACAATATTGCCCTATAAGCCTAAGTAGCCTGTTCTGCAAGGCTATGGAGTGTATTGTCATGGGACTCATGCACATAGACATCGGGAACCTACGGACACTGTGTCCTACACATTTCAGTGTTTTTGTGGCCAGATCTTGCCTCTTGAATCTGTTTGTATTCTTTAAACGGCTAACAGGTCCATCGACATAGGGACATTTGTCCACACAGCTTACCTGAACCTTGCAAAACCCTTCAACAAAATAACCTGCTGGGCCATTATGCATAGGCTCACCAGAGTCGATATGGACACATATCTCAAATGTTGGATTGATACCTGGATCAGGGATAGCACCCACATGGTCAGAATTGCAGGTGCCATGTCTGACTATACACCAGTTACACGTGGCATGCCACATGGCTCGGTCCTGGGACCTCTCTTGTTCAGTATATATTTGTCTGATGTACAGGCTACCACAGGGGGAATATGGCTGAACATGTTTGCACTTGACTGCAAACTGTGTGCCATGATAAACTCTCCAGCTGCCACATGCATATTCAAACAGGGTCTCACAGAGATGGATGACTGGTGCCTGAGCCATGGCCTACAGCTAAATGCCATTAGTTGCATAGTCATCCCCTTTGGGAATAACAGTATGCCCACACATTACCACATAGGTATTACTCCATTACATACGGTAGGAGTTGTTTGGGGTTTGAGGACATGACTTGTTCGTACTGTCGCCTTTGACATTCACGTTGCCAAAGTGGTTGGACACACCTTCTATGTGGGCCACCTTATCCCATATGGTTTCACATCTAGATCGAGTGAGGTCATTGTGCCCCTATACTCATCACATCCATGCTTGGTTACAATGCCACATTTGGGGTGTACCTTACCCGACACCTGCAACTGTACTGGCCACGGAAGTTCCTCACCAAGCAGATCTAGGGACTCACACAGATGCCCTGCACAGTTCAGATGCAGTAACTCCAGCTCTATTCAGTCACTTACCACCTACTCAGATATGATGTGTGCCTGTTGTTTACAGATATACCCAACCCAGAATTACTGGACATGCTCCACCTCAGGATATCCAACTCCTTTGGAGCTACACACTCCAGGGACGTATACCTTAGCACAGATGTTAATAGGACATTATGGAGGGACAGATTCTTATCCCAGAGGCTCCACACACTCTAGAATGTAATCCCTGTTTCACATCGGCAGAGCCACCAACTGACCACCTACTGGAGACATCTTGACGACTGTATGGGTGATCGTATGTTTACCCCTGGGATATCTTCTGTGTCCCTGCTAGACAGAGGCACACTAGCCTAAATGTACATGGGCTATCTTGTGTGACCTACTATTCACACACAGTGTAGTAATCTGACAGGGTTGCGAATGGCAAACACACTCTGGCTGGGTTTGTACATGCCCTAGGGCAGATAGTCTAGTATTGACCTCTGAACCTATGCTAATGCTCAAGATGCACAATGTTTATTGCTGATACTGTTTGCAGGTCTTTATCATCTTTGCTTTACCAGTTTCTATGAACAACTTCGGTATCTGCAGAACATATTTGATTATGACAGGGTTCCACTATATTATAAATGTGTCTGTTGTCATATAACTGTGTGCACAGGGCGGACTGCTGTATAGTGACAGGTTCCTGGGTTAACACATGCAACTGCCAGATATGCGTGGCCCACTGCTGTACTCAGACATGGCCTAAGTGTGTGAGCATGCCCAGTTCTGCCATTCCGTGTTGTGTTGCCTGACATTTATCTCATTTATTCAAGTGTGTGAGCATGCCCAGTGTAACCCTTCAGTATGTTGCTATCTGAGGTCCACTACATTTGTTGATGTGTGCGAACATGACCGTTATTAACATTTATACTGTGTGTGTTGGAAGTCAGGTTCTGTTCTCACTGAAGGACTCACCTTTGTGTCATAACTCGACAAGGATTATGCTGTGCCTGCAGGGTTTCCATGAAATACTTTGCAAAGACTTATCAACATTCCTTCATACAGGCTGACCACTGCAATACTGTCATGGTTTAGTGGTTCAGTACTTTGGCTATAGTGCACAGTATCCTGGGTTCGAGGCCCATCACTGCTTTATATTTTCATACTGAGCAGACTAGACTGCTTAAGAGCCAGTTAAGCAAATATGAGCATGTTGGCTTTTGTACAGCTATGCCCTACTTAGACCAGGCTTGTCCGACATTACTCAATATTCACCAACATTGCTGGACGTTGCCCAATATTACTGAACATTGACCACAGTTGTGCTAGTTGGTGAGTGCGATTTTGTTTGCATATACGACATGGTGGTAAATGCTGTTTAGCACTGCTTTATATTGCTTAACACATGGCAATCATGCCTTAGGTGGTGCTGCAGGGCTGCCTATGTTGGATGCACATACTACACTCCCTGTACATGTTTGAAAGCAGATAGTGTCAACTTAGGCATCCCTTTTGCTACATGTGTGAGTCGGAGAGAGGTATCATTTCCAGAGTTCCTACTGAACCAGTGTATGTGCTATGCGTTACCACTTTGCCAAGGCCAAAGCATACTGGGGCAGGCTCAGGTTGTTCCTCCTCCGAGTCACACTCTGCCTGTGATGGCCTTGGCAATGGTGGGGAGCTGTTTGGCCCAGGCCTATGCTGGTCCTGCTGCAGCTGTTTTCGCAGGATCATATTATGTAGCATATCACATACCATGACAATTTGGGTACATGTAGTTGGTGAGTACTGCAAGGCTCCACCAGATGTGTCCAGGCACCGGAACCGTGACTTGAGCAGCCCAAACACATGCTCTATTACATTACGTGTTTGTGAGTGTGCCTCATTATGGCGTTCCTGTTCAGGTGTGTGTGCGTTTCTGATGGGTGTCATCAGCCATGGCTCCAGTGCATAGCCAGCATCCCCCACTAGGTAACCATGTGGGATGTCCCCATTGGCAAATGTCTGGTACAGCTGCGTCAGATGCCAGATATAGGAATCATGGTAGCTTCCAGGGCAGCCTGTACACACATTCAGTATTATGCCCTGGGCATCACACATGAACTGGCAGTTGATGGAGGGGAAGCCCTTGCGGTTGAAGTAAACCCTACCCCACTCGCCGGCTGGTGCTTTGATGCGTATGTGTGTGCAGTCTATTGCACCCACTACCTCAGGGTATTCCGCTATTTGCTGGAAGAGACGCATATTGCTGGCCAATACCTCACGGAAATTGGGGAAATATACATGATCACCAACATGTGCTGATATGGCATCCAGGAACTGGTGTAGTACCCTGGATGCTGATGCCTGTGATATCCCCATCATATCACCAGCTGGTCTCTGGAAGGTACCTGTTGCTAATATTCTTAGGCCAACACATACCTTGGTTTCCACTGGGATGGGTTCCCCTCTGTTGGTTCTGTGTGTGAGGCGTGGCCTGCACAGCTCAACAATTTGCTGCAGGAGGTCTCTTTCCACTCTATAGAGCTCCACTATTTCCAGCTCATGTAGCCCCTGGTAGGTTACCCTGGGCCTGTACACTCTTCTCCGTCTCCTCACTGTGGGTTGTCCAACAGCATTTCCATTGTCACCACCCTCAGCATGTTGCATATGTCGCCTTATAACAGCAATGGCAGCCCCTAACATTTCTTTGTCTCAGTAAAGCTTTTTCAGTTTTCACTTCTATTAGCTTACTGCAGTGTCTGTTGTGAGAAACATACTGGACTGTTGTTTGCAGAGTTTTAAGTGCTAGGCTGGGCTGGGCTAGTGTACTGCCTGTGTAATTGCCTGATTCGGTTTTCACCTGCTAGCTCTGCTAGTACTCCCTGGTAGCTTCCTACTATTTGTTGTGCTTTCTTTTTCCTTTCTGTTTCCTCAGGGGGAAGGGCCGCACACACAAGCGCAAACACGCACACACCAGCTAACACGTGCGCACACATGCTTACACGGACTAAAACTTGCGTATTCGGGTTTAAACGCGCTTACAACACTTTCAACAGCCTTATACATGCTTACTCAGGCTTAAATGCATGCACTCACGCTTACACGCGCGCACTCTGTCTTACTCGGGTTTACAAGCGCGCACATGCACGCTCAGCAAGAAACTTTGGTGTTATTCACGGCATACACCTTCCATTTCTTGCCTTTCCCTAGCCTACCTGTTGACACACCTCTTTCCATGATGTGTAAATGGCAGATGACACATGCCACTCTGCTCCAATGAGCTTCACTTCTTTCATACATACCCCCCTCGTGATGTCACCTATCTTCTACTCTGTTACTCCCCATATCCTACTCCTACACTCCACTGACTGTGCTCATTTGCTATGTAAACTTGCAATTCACTATCCTAACGCTCATTTACATAGGATTGCCTACTAATGCTTGGTTTCATGTCTTAGACTGAGCTTCCCCCCTTAGCAACCTCTACTCGATGGTCATATTGTCTTCAGCCTGCCATTCCCTTGCATTGTACATTAACAATTTCAATAAAATACACATTTGTGGGTTTTAATTTTTAGTATTCTGGGTTTTAGAGCGCAGCCCATTTGCGCGGCGCTGCGCTACTCTTAAACATCGGAAATAGGCGAAAAAAAAATATTTTTATTTTCATACTGCATCAGGAAACATTTCACATGGCCATTGGCATGCTTCCTGCACTGGATGCAAACTTTATTTGGAGCTGTCACGGCTCCGTTTTGCAATTTGCAGAATGGTACTCAGTTGTCAACTGAGTACATTTCTGCAAATAACACTGCTCTTACTCGGACAGGTTCGGGTTTCCTGATTCGCAAATCTACCTCATTTGCATGCCTTTCACCTGCAAATGAGGTAATTTGCATATCCCAGCCCTGTCCGTGTAAGAGACGTTTTAGGAGCTCTCTTACACACCCCTACAGGCTGTTCCTGGATCGCTCATCAGACATGATGGCTGCATGGAGTCTTACTCTACTCCACAATATAAGGATAAAATGAATGACTTCAACAATTGGCTAAGCTTATGGTGTCATTCAAAGGGAATCCAGTATCTGTCTGCCTGGGATGACATGATTGACAGACCACGATGCTTTGCCAGAGATGGTCTGCACCTGTCGCCCCTGGGATTCAGGTTACTGGCTAAGGCTCTTGCCACCCCTATAGTGCCTTTTTTAGGCAAACTTTAAAAGACAAAACCACCACCGTTAACAGGTACAAGCATGCAAAATCTGAAGGTAATGCTAGAAGTCTAAACCTCAAAATGCACTCTCTCGAGGCACTCCTAAAAATGGAGAACATCGACATCTGTGCAGTAACTGAGACCTGGTTCAAGGCTCCAGAGAGCACCCCTGCAATACCAGGCTACAACTCTTACCACACTTTTCGGCCAACAAACCAGGACCGAAACACTAAAGGTGGAGGAGTGTCAATATTCACCAAGGATATTCACACCACCAGGCTAGTTGGCCAACACAATGTGTCTGAAATTCTCCAAGTGCAACTAACACTAGGTAAGACTGCAATCCAAATTGTAGCTTGCTACAGATCCCCACCATACCCAAAGATTCTCACTACACCTTTTAAACATACTGGAAAATATTAAGATAGAACCAAACACCCTAATACTGGGTGATTTTAACTACCCTGCCATTAACTGGGAAAACTACTCATGTCCCAACACCTTTGCGCAACGGTTCTTGGAATTCATAAATTCCAACGCCCTGGATCAACTAATCCATAGTCCCACCAGGGGCTCCAATATCCTAGACCTGGTCATTACCAACATGGCAAATCAATGCTCCATACCTATGGTCACCCCCTCGTTAGTCAGGTCTGACCATAAGCTAAACACCCTTAACATCCACATCCCACCCCCACCCCCCAGTAAAGAAACCACCATAAAAACTTATCCAAAGCCAACTTCATGCTACTCAAGTCAGAAGTGACAAACTTCATGACACCCATGCAGACGGGAACTGAAAGTTCAACTGCTGAATCCTACACTAAGGCACTGTACGAGCACATCCACTCATGCATGAATCGTGCCATCCCAAATAGAACCAAAATGCTCTCATCCAAAAAAAAGAAGCCAATCTGGTGGTCCCTGCCATAAACAAACTTTACAACAAAAGGAAGAAACTTTTGCAGAAAAGAGGAAAATCCCAGGATGCAAAAAACTTCCTTACTAGCCTCAGTAAGAAACTGAGATGCCTCATAAAATCCTCCAAAGCTAGTTATGAAAATAAAATTGCCAAAGATTCCAAAGACAACCACAAAGCATTCTATAACTATGTCAAGAATCTAAATGGCAATGCTCAGATCTGCTCTGAGCTAAAACAGAATGGCAATAAATATACTGATCCAAAGGATATTGCCAATATCCTGGCAGATCGATTCAGTGCCAACTTCACCCCCCTCTCACCCCCTAAATGGCCCATCTCAATACCGGAAGATTGCCAAATTCCAGTAATAACGGCCACACAGGTACAAAACGCACTCTCTAAAGCCAAGAATACAGCATCCATGGGACTAGATGACATCCCGGGCTGTGTACTACATGAACTACAATATGAACTGGCACCTCACCTAAGTGTCATGTTTAATCATAGCCTCACCTCAGGTTTTGTGCCCACTCCACAAGGGGGGATCCACCTTGGATCCCGGAAACTACCGTCCCATCAGTCTGACAAGCATTATCTGCAAGGCCATGGAGCGTATTATCATGGAACTTATAAACAAAGACATTGGCAACCTTCAAACACTGGACCCCACCCAGTTTGGGTTTGTGAAGGGCCGATCTTGTCTCCTGAACCTGATTGACTTCTTTGAATCAGTCTCCAGAGCCATGGACAAGGGTAGGGTGGTCCACACAGCCTATCTAGACCTTGCCAAGGCCTTTGACACCATCCCCCACTCTGGAATCATAGATAAACTTACTAAGTTGGGTATTAATCCCTATGTCACCCAATGGGTTGCTAAATGGCTTACTGATAGAACCCACACTGTAAAAGTAGCCGACTCCAAATCCAGCTCCAGACAAGTGACAAGTGGAGTACCTCAGGGTTCAGTCCTGGGGCCGCTCTTATTTGGCATCTACTTCTCTGAAGTACAGGTCAACACTAAGGGACTCTGGCTAACAAAGTTTGCAGATGACTGCAAACTGGGAGCCATTATTGAATCCCCAAATGATGTGGATACTCTACAAAAGGCCTTACAGAAACAGCTGCTTGGTGCCAGGGCCATGGGCTCAAGCTCAATGCCAAGAAATGTATTGTTATCCCCTTTGGGAAAAAACATGTACCCATGAATTACCATATAGGTGGCAGTACACTAAACACAGAAAGTGTGATAAAAGACTTAGGGACACAGGTGGACAGTGGTCTCACCTTCGATAACCACATCGCCACAACAGTCAGGAAATCCTTCTATGTGGCACACCTCATCACGAAGGGCTTTTCATCCAGGAAAAAGGAGGTCATTGTCCCACTGTACTCATCCCTCATTAGACCCATTATAGAATACAACGCCCCATTTGGTATGTACCTCTCAAGACATCTGCAACAACTGGAAAGGCCTCAGAAATACCTCACTAAAAGAATCACAGGCCTAAAGCAGATGCCCTACGCTGACCGCCTTAAAAACTCCAGCTATACTCTGTTGCATATCGTCTACTCAGAGGCGATCTCTGCTTAACATACAAGGCCATGTCAAACCCAGAGCTGTTGGACATGCTACACTTAAAGAAATCCCAATCCCAGAGAGCTACACGCTCCAGGGATCTAAACCTTGTCATCACAATAATCAAAACATGCTGGAGGGATAGGTTCCTGACCCAGAGACTCCCCAGACTCTGGAATAGATTGCCCATACATGTCAAGCAGAGTGCCTCTTTGGACCTCTTCAAGAGGAACCTTGATGTTTGGATGGGAGAAAGGAAATTCACCCCAGGGATCACGTCAGTCGCCCTGCTAGACAGGGGTCCAGGAAAGTAAATAATGTGGGAAGAAATAGCCAGGGAATTGTTATGGCTAGGCTTGTATAGGCCCTAGGGCTGATAGCCTAGTACCAACCTATGAACCTATGAACCTATAAGACTCCGTGCAAGCCTTTGTGAATCCGGCCCAGAGTATTACAAAATAAAAAATAAGAAGAGAAAAATTAAACAGGCCAAAATAAAATATGAGTAAACGTTAGCAGTGCTCACAAGAATAACAAAAAAAGCTTTCCTTAAAACAGGAACAGGACACTGTATTAATAACGTGCTAAATCTTCTTTGAATGCTAACAAATGCATCAGCAGTGACCTTATCTTACATGCAGAACTACTAAGTAACCATTTTTAGAAACTGTTTAGCTGGGATAACATGACTTCTCCCATATGCCATCTGGAACAAATTAATGTAAGGCAATAATTCAGACAAACGTGGCTAAAGCCCTGGATAAGATTAAAATTAATGCATATGCAGGGTGCATATTGCCTCACTGACTTTTTTAAAGATATCAAGCCATTTTACCCTGCCTTACTTGTCTAGTTCAAAAACATTTGTCAGCAGGGTTCATCCCAGTATTCTGTATGAAGGCCATTGTTGTTTCTATTCCTACATGAGGTAAAGCAAATAAAAGCAAAACTACAGTCTCTGGAAACACTCAAAAATAATTTGTTTGTGTCTTTCGGCTTTTCCTGGTTAGGGGTAGCCACAGCGGAACTCCGGTCCGCTAATGATTGGCAGTAGAGTTTTACGTGCTGGCTTGCCGGGCCTAACGCACAACCTTCAATGAAGGAACGCCTGTTCACGCATGCCGCCACACAGAAGATGCTCTAACTGAGAATCGAACGGGCAACGTCCAACTGTGAGGCGACAACGCTACCGCAGCACCAACTCTCAAAAAGAATAACAGTACTTTAATATTCCACAAAGCTTTCAGGTAACACACCCTTCTTCAGAGTGATAACCAAACAGTAATCAATGTAAAAAGCTTCAATTTATACATTAATTAAAAAGTCATATGACACTGCCACCAATCGCATTCAATATTTTAAATTCCCACTCAAAAACAGATATATGTATATATATATATATATATATATATATATATATATATATATATAAATGCATATAAAAATATATGTATAAAAAATAAAAATGAATGAATAAAAAACAAGTTATTAAATGAATGTACAAAAAACAAGAGACTATCAATGTAAACAATTCTGTTTCATTTTGAGTACAGGTTTTATACTAACTTTAGCATTAATGCCCAGTTCAGAATCAGCTGACAAACACATGGCCCAATTATATTCAGAGACCTCCAGTCTGTTATTCAATCCCCACCTCTAATATTTTCAGGAATAATCTGTATGAGCCTAAAATCTAAATTCATGATTTTTCCCCTTCTCTAATATATGTTTGGCCAAAACATTGGTCATAACGTATCTACGTATTTCAGAAAATGTTCCATAATACGATCCTTAAGCTTACATGCACACTTGCCACATAAAATGCGGTACAAACAGTGCGCTAAATAAACAATGTTCTTAGTGTTACAAGTAGCGAAACAACCAAAGCTAAACTTTTTATTCATCTTGGGATGAATAAAACTCTCATCAGTTATTATAGGTTTACAACTTGCACAACTGTAACACAGGAAGGTTCCAAGTTTAACAGGCTTTAATTTGATTGTATTATATGACATATCCTTAAAACAAACTTTTCTTAAGATTATGGCAGTTTCTACAAACAAAACTAGGTTGTTACTCTAAAGCAAATAAGTGTCATAATTTAAATCTATAAGCTTAAAACATATTATAGGAAAGTAAACAATAATATTATAGGTCTACCCTCCCCTAACTTGCAGCTAAATTCAAATACTGAACAGTGTGGCTCCATTCAGGGATGATCTTGTTTCTCCAAATTAAATATTTATATGAACATAACAGATTATATAGATTTAGGGGTTTCCAGTGGATGTAATCCATTTTAATCTAGCAAATATTTTTTGATTCAATCCCTCATAAACCAAAAGTAAAAAAGCCGTCCACTATGGCACTAAATAAATATATTACTTGCTGGATCTAAAGTGGCTGCTAAATTATCCATAGGATTTATATTCATATGAGTATCAAGGCAATTTATTTTTATAACTATCAATGCTTTGCCAATACCCACCCTCAAACTATACTTCCTTTGTTTAGGCGGGCTGGGCTAGTTAGTCTTAGGGCAAAACTGTGGGTACCCATCCAGTCACCAGGTTTTGTTTGAAGGATGACGGTGTATCACACTGCTTAACCTGCAGGGGTGGCTTATTCCAGAGATGGGGAGGTGCTGAGTAATGAATCTCTCCTCCATCTCATTCTAGATATTTGCTGGTGAAAATTTAGGTCCCTGATTCTGGAGTTTGCTAAGCTATTAGGCTTGAAGAGAGGAGACTGAGGACACCAGATCTCCAACAGTACAGAAGGCTAAATGCATAGATCACTCTGCAAGAGCCTATTAAATACTGAGTAAAGGATACAGCTTCCAAACCTCTGTTGGTAGCTCAAGGTCTTTACATCTGAAATCTTCACTGCAATCTCTGGGGTTTCTCTACCTGTCTGATGCCTCAGTCAAGTTACATCCCAAAGCTGGTACTGTACTCTAGAATTGTTTATGAATTAATTAATTTATTTATTTATTCAGTTATTCATTCATTCATTTACTATTTGCTGACCAAGTAGATAGACTGACCTACTGACCCTTTTTAGCAATAATCCCGGCTCAGAGAGCAGTTCAACAGATCATGATGCAGTTGCACAGAGTACAATACAATTTATAAAACAGTGCACTTAATAAACATATTTATGTGCAATATATAGAAAACATAATTCATTACAATAGAAAATATAGTGCAAGTACAACAATGAAAGAAGAAAATCATTAAATATACACTATATACAAGGTTTTCCAAACTGGTACTGAATTGTTCCACATTTATAGAGGACTGCTATAAATGGGTTATAGGCAAAATAGTTATATGTTGTCCCCAAAGTATTTGCACATGACCTCACTGTTTTTATGGAGTTTTTTTCTGAAGGCTTTTAATGCAGTTGGTGATTTTAATATCTTTGGAAACTGTTCATGTGGCAGGTCCTAGCCATGAAAACTCCTTTTCCTCTATTGTGGTTTTAAAGACAGGATGGATAAGAATGACATCATCATGGTTCTCCCTTAAGGAGTATGTTTTGTTCCTTGAATGGAACTTGGGTTCCCAAAGCTGGACAGAATCCTAGCTTAATGACTTTAAACGTAGGCCGCTAAAAAGAAATGAAGCCCCACATGTAAATGGTAACCAATGGAGTTACTTTAATAGGTCACAATGATGGCTGAGTGAGTGTTAATACTGCAAATCTGAAAATCTTAATTTCTGCCATCTGAATTGTTTTCAGTGTTGTAAAATCACTGTAGGGTTAATGGGTGCAGTCAGCATTCAAGTTTAGAGAGGAGGACATTTTTAGCTATGCCAGATCTGTCTTCTGGGGACAGGATTTGTGATACCTTGTAACAAAGCTTGAGTTGAGAGAGGACCTTGCAAATAGTAAATTATCAGTATGTGCTGTAAACATAAGTGATGGATCCAGTGTAATGCCTAGGCATTTGTAATTGGAAACCTCAGGAATAATATTTGCCTGAGTGTCTTTAATTAAGACTTTAGGTAAGCTTGGTACTTTTGGGGTAGAAAAAAATAGCATTACAGTAGTCTTTTATTGGATTGATA
This sequence comes from Protopterus annectens, assembly GCF_019279795.1. NCBI lineage: Eukaryota > Metazoa > Chordata > Ceratodontiformes > Protopteridae > Protopterus > Protopterus annectens. Next base: position 1,115,285,846 of record NC_056732.1, on the reverse strand, counting down.
AGGATGTTATTAGTAGAAGATCACTGGCATAGTTTGGAGAAACTCTATGGAGTAGGATATCACCTACATGTAAAGGAAAGTCAAGTGCTTGTAGGTCTTCAGTGAGACAGTTTATAGGTTCATTGGTGATTGCTAATCTAACACCCCTGGGGGTCTTTTTAAGACTAGGAATGCTTCCTAAATGTATCTGACAAGTTTTGATACACTAGGATTAATTTATGAGGTATATGTAGGCTTCAGTACTGATAGTCAATCGTTTACAGGCTACCTCTGTCTACTACTACTAGAGACATAGGTGCCATGCCAGGGGGGAAATTTCTGATCCCTTATGCACTGGTCCAAATTATACTTCAGCTGGGCACCAAACCTTGAGGGACTCTGCTAGCAACTGGCCTCTTTGTGGCAGTAGACTCCCCTATCCTAATTTCTCAGATCCTACTTGTGAGCAAGCTGGCTATCCATTGGGTACCATAGGGGTTTATACATAATTTCCTGAGTTTGTCTACAAACTCCAAGTGGCACATTGTTTTAAATGCTTTGGCTAGGTCAAGATGGACAGTATGCATCATTCTGACCTTGGTTCACTACTTTTGTGACATTCTAAAAGAAATCCACAATGGAGAGTAGGCATGACCTCCCCTTGATGAAATCAAACTAGGATGGATCTAGTGTCTGAAGGTTTCCTATGTCACTGTTTATCATTTACATGATAATTCATTCCATGGGTTTGCATATGAGACTAGTTAGACTTACGGATACTGCAGTTACCCGGGTCTATGGACAGCTCGTCCTTGTACAAAGGGATGGAAGTCAACAGTCCTCTATTCTTTTTGCATGGAGCCTGTCTGGAGGGTATGGTTAAATAGTAATTTTGGTGGTCCTGACAGGTTATGTTTCATGTTATTAAGAAGGTATACTGGGATATTATTGCAGCCCATCAATGCACTGCCCTTGGCCTTGGAGAGTGTATTGAGGATTTCTTCCCTAGTGACAGTTAGGAAAGTTATGGTTGAGGGTATTTCCTGATGGGTAACTGAGGGGGAGGGTGGTAAAACCTAAGGTAAAGTAATAAAATTTATAAATAAAGAAAAGAGTACATGACCAAGCATAGAGTCATGAGACAGTCCTATCTTAAGGCTGCCATTCTCACAGTATTGATTGCTACTTGAAATATCCTCTGCTAGGTAGCTTTTAAACAGTTTGATAGTGATGTCTACAAAGGTATGTTGTGCTTGTTTCCTAGTATTTTATCATTAAGAGTCTCAAAGACACGTCAGCAAACATTCCAACTGTTATTAAGTCCATCATTTATATTTTTACATATAATGCTAGTGCTGTAGTGGTTCTAAAGGCATTACACAGTCTGTTCCAGCAGTCTGAGAGGTGGTCATATCTAGTAATATGTTTGAATAATTGAAAATAAAGGAACAATGATATCTTTAGAGCCAGATGATATACTCTTGGATATTAGTTGTTCTAAGTAGAAGGATATTCTGACTATAGTTTGCTACATAATGATTGAAGGAGAATGAACTGTTAGCCTAAGTATCCAGGTCTCTGACTACATTTGTGGTAGTAGAAGAGGGTAAGGTGCGGTCTGCTAACTTTTTGCCTGTAATTTGGGCCCATTTACAGTACAAATCCCAGCACGTATCTTGGAGTTTAATGGGTTGCCAGTTAAGTTCTTTCTAAAGGGTACAGGTACCAATGGAAGTCTTCACAATAACAATTGGCCAGCAGTCATCTGAAAAAACATCATTAATCAGATACTCTGGTTCTCAGTTTGAAGATCAGACAAACAAATGCAAAAAGGAAAGGTCACAGTGCAAAGCCCTGGCGGGACTCCACTGGTTGCCATCTTACTTTCAGATGTGGCACTTGCCACATGGATTCTCTCTTTCATCCAGTTTGCTATCCATCTCACTACATAAGTTTCTATATTTAAATCAAGTACCTTACTTACAATGTCTGCATGGGGTATGGTGTCAGATGCTTTGACTAGGTCAGGATATGATGTATGAACAGTGCAACTATTGTCAACAGCTTGTGTGTCCCTCCCAAAGACGTTAAATAGATTTAATAGGAAAGCTCTCCCCTTCAAGAAGCCACAGTTTTGAGGGTATAGCTTAATGGGATTTTGAAATCATAACTGATCCATGGCTTTGCAGATTTGGCTTGTAAGGCTGATGAGTCTATAAATACGAATGTCTGTTGTATGGTCACCCCTTGTAAATGGGCATCATAATTCAGGAACAAATTTGTGGCTAAGCTTAGGTTAAACAATTTGAGGAGTTATTTGATGAAGGCATATTTAGTGCTGTTTATTAAACATCCAGGTATGTTGTCAGGTCAAATGGAGGAAATATTTTCAGTCACTGACAGCACCTTCAGAACATGTTATTTGTTGATAATAGGGGATATGAGGGATTCTATGATATACAAAGTTTTGGAAGATGTTTTGGGGGTGACATTTGCACTAAACTTTTTTGCTGGTATACTGGTAATGTCTCTCGGGTGAGGGTTGGTGGTTCCACACAGGAAACGTTCTGAGCACTGTTGGTTATTGTTCCTTAGTCACCTATTGTACCTAAAGGAGGACTTGTAGTTATTCTTAGCTTCAAAACTTAGCTTATGTTCAAGAGTTTCTTTACTAGTCCAAAAATATGTCAGCTCTCTGGTAATATTTTGCATATTATCATTTTTATGAGGATTTCTGGATCTGCTGTATAATTTAAAGATTTTTTTCTTTTGTTTTAAAGTTTATTTACATTGGTAGACCACCAGGGTGGTTTGTTTTTGAATTTTCCATTGCATATTGCCCTGGTTGGGGCTGCTAACTGTATGTAACTGATTAAGTGGGCTCTCACCTGTCACAACCATATAGTGGTGTGTCAGCATCCAAGCTGGTGATGTCATGGGTGAGTTCTAAAAATTCTTTATGTACCTTAAATTCAAAGATGTTAGTTTTGGAGGACTAGGAGATCTTGGAAGGCAAATGTTACAACTTATGACTTAACTGGGGAAGGAGAGATCGGGAAGAAAAATACATGTAGATGCTACATGCATAAGAATCAGATCTAGAACATTACATTTATCAACTACCTGTTCCAGGGAAAATTTGTTAATTAACTCAAAGAACTTTGGGGAATTCCTTAGGTTGGAAGTATAGGTGTTCCATTTAATTCTGAAGAAGTTAAACCTCCTAAAACAATGGCATTCCTGTGGCAGTTTTTCAGATACTTTCAGGAATCTAGCATGATCATCTGGGGACATGCAAGATATCTTGTAGTAAGCAGGTAGTTTGTTGTATTTATGACAATCTGGACTTCTGTGAGTTCTGTTTGTGGATCTCTGCGAACCTGTCTGGAGATAATACGATACTGATAAATATGAAAGGTCCACCGCAGTTGCCATAATGCCTGAAGGCATGGATGGTAGGCACAAAACCTAGGTAAGGAGGGAATGTTTTGTTTACATTTAAACCAAGTCTCAGTAATTATATAAATACAAACATCTTTCAGATGAAGGACAGCCACAAAATCAGGCAATTTACTGTTAAGACTTCCGGCTTTAAAAGAAGAGCCACCTTAATACAGTAGATGAGTTTATTATAATTGGCATAATGGACATTTGGTACAGGGTTTGATTCTGACCTTGGGTTATTGGCTAGGCTTCAAATGCCCCTTCAAGGCAGTTTGCCAGTATTCAACTGTGAACTTATGTGTTTCAAATTTGAGTTTGATGAATTTGTTAGAATGGAACATCCACTAACTGGACTCTGCCCAAAAAGACACTATGGGGCCAGCAAAGGCTTTAACTGGCATGCAGAAGCAGTGGCAGCTTCAGGTTTCCTTTCCTGCTGGGGCACAACAGCTAGTTGATGAGACACATAGGACAAAAAAGTATACACTGTATGGTAATAATTCACGCTCAATCCATTGTTAAACATGAGAGTTTTAGTAAAGGTTTTACACTATAGCCACCATTTAAGCCTAGAGGCTAGTCAGCTCTAATTACCGAGATCCATTTATATTTAGCATTTTCCATCTTAGTGGCTATATCACCACCTCTTACACTATCATTTATTGCCTTGTGCACTGAAAATCTAATTATTAAAGACACACACTTGAAGGTGATTGTTCCTTTAATTTTTTGAATGATATGATTTGACCATGTGACTGCATTCTATAGTTTTATCTGACTTGAAAAAGCAGAGTATGCAAATGCTTGTAAACTGTCATAGTTTTAATTTGATGCTATTAAAACTATATTGTTTTATGCCCCCATGTTCTCCTTTTTGAGCGGCTTTAGATCTTTGACATTTTGTTTGTTTAGATGGTCTCTGAGGTTACCTGCTTGAGCTACCATTTTCTGGGATTTTCTAAATAATGCAAGTCTGAAACTTACATGCCTGTCATTATTTAGTGACCATACTCTACAACAATTTGGCAGAAAGTTGTGCATTTTACATGGAACAGTCCAAAATACCACTTAATGTCTTTGCTCAAGGATTCTGGATAAATGCAAAAATAATTGGGAGGGACACATTTTACATATTATTTAATGTATTTGCTAACAAGGCGAACCCAATGGACAACATGTCCTTTTACATGGGTGACCCAGAAGCACTGCTCAAAGTCACACAGCAAATGGAGGTGAAAGGATACAAACCCTGTACTTTTGATTACAAGAAACAGTCTGTTAATATCTCAGAGCTTTATGTGCCAACTTCAAATCACTTAAAACACTAACAGAAAAATAAGCATTGCATGGACCTGCATTTTCTGCATAAAGACTATGAAATTGTAATGACTGGTACGACTGACTGAGGGTAAACCTGAGTGATTTATCAAAAATAAAGAAGTTTATTAGGGACAACCCATAAATATAAAGCAAAAGCAGAGATGTGCTGCAAAATCAGAGACATTTTAATCTTATTTACTGAAAACAACAGACTTTGCATAAATATGCATTTTCTGAACAATAAAAACTAAGGAACTCCAATGACTGGTATTATTGGCTGACTGTAAACCTTAGTGATTTTTAACTTTCAGTGATTCATCAGAAATTGAAGAGGTGAGTGAAGGTCTGGCAGTTACTGCAGAGGATTAAGGCTCTATGTTCTTAATAAGGTGCTCCCGGTTGTCAAAGGTACACAGCTGGGTTCTTTCTACCTCCATATTTCAACTGTGTGACTCTGAGCAAGTCAGTTAACCACACAGTGTTCCTGAAAGTTGGTACTGCAGTAAAAAAATGGTTGCATAAATGCTGTAAACATAAGTTTAAGTTAAAAAAGAAAAAAAAAAACTTTGACTAAACACATTACTAGTATAACATTCCAGGGCAGTTTGAAATGTGTAGCAGGTCTCTCTTGGGTTGTATTACCAGAATAAGGGATCCAAATGATCACAATGAGGGATCTAAATCATCAGAATAAGGGATCAAAGTATCTTGATATCCTTGGGCTATCTCAAACACATACACGCATATATATATATACACATGCATACACACAGACATCTCAAAAACTGATTGGCTCAAAACTGTCAGTGCAGCCAGGAAAACCTGCTTGGCTTGAAAAAAAATATCTGAGCAGAATGAAAACAAAAGTTATGTATTTACCATAAGGATAGATCCATGTTGTATGCTTCCATCCTCCTCAATGTGTGGGTACATCAGATCTGACTTTGGCCACTTTCAGACTTTGTATCCAAGGCTTAGGCTCCTCCCCTTACCCATAATCCACACCTTGTATTGAATTACCTCAGATTGAGTGTGCCCACAATGACAATTACACCCTCCAAAAACAGAAATACTTGATGACCAGAGGAATTCCTGGAATATGGAATATAGTACATAGCAATAACATGACCAGACTGTCAATAGATCAGTATAGTTGCTCCAGACTTAAAGCAACACAAAATGAGATCTGGAAGGGGGATGGAAGGAGGGACATTCAGGAAGATGGAAGAAATAAACGTGGCTTTATTGTTAAGTACATAACTTTCATATCTGATGTTGTTTCTCCTCTCTGTCCTCAAAGTATGGGACAGAGTCCCCAGTTACCCCAAACCTTAGAAGTCTAGATGATGCATTGGACCTAGACTGCAACTCCAGTGTGCAGTAAAATATGAAGGTATGGACATTAGACCATGTAGCTATTGCACAAATGTCATCAACTGGAACGTTTGAGTAAAAGGTAGTTGAAGTAGCAACTGACCTAGCAGAATGAGACTTAAGACTGCCAGGCAGAGACAGCCCCTTTTTCATATAAATGTAATAAATGCACTCAGATAACTATTGTGAAAGAGTTACTTTAGACACTTCTTTAATTTTGCAGGAGAGGAGAGAAACTGGTCATTCTTTCTAACGTGCTTGGTGCGATGCAAATAAAATCTCAGTTGTCAATGTATTTTATTTTATTTGATATTTGGTTACCAAGAAAGTCTGAATGGGCGGGTAACCTGTTTTCAGCAGAGGCCTGGGGAGAAAAGCTTCATATTCAACAATACAATACAAACTACAATAAAAAATAATGCAATATAGTACAATACAATAGTATAAAAAGAGTAGTATACAAAAACACAATGTAGAGATAACAAAATTCAGAAGAGAAACAGAACTAGCCATGAATGAAAATCAAGTGGAACTTAAGCACTTGTTTGCAATACAGTCCTCACTGAAAGTATGCTTTGACCTTGTTTTACATTTGCCAAGACTGTTTGTTGTCTTTATTTATCTTTATTTACATATGTACATATCTACATATCATCATCATAATCCCCTTTTTCCCATTTACATGGGGTCGGGGTATCGTATTAACTGTTGCCAACTCTCTCGATTCAGTGCCACTCTCCTGCCTTCTTCAACACTTATGCCTGACTTCCGCAGATCTTCTTTCACACAATCCATCAACCTCTTTGCTGGACACCCTCGCTTCCTCTTACCTTCTTCCTGTCTGTCCCAAATCTCCCTCACCAGATTGTCTTCTGCTTTTCTACACATGTGCCCATACCATCGTAATCTGTTTTCTTTGATCTTTTCTGCAATTGGAGCTACTTTGGCTTCTGCTCTTATGTCCTCATTTCTTCGCCTGTCCCGCAGTGTGCATCCTACCACCTTTCTCAAGCACTTCATTTCCATCACCTCTAGCTTCTTCAACGGTTCTGCCTTTACTGCCCAGGTTTCTGTACCATACAGTAGTGCTGGTCACACCACTGTCTTGTACACCTTACTTTTCAGCTTCTTTGGCATTCTTCTGTCATATACTACACCTGATACTCTATGCCAGTTGGCTGCAGCCCCTCTGATTCTAGCTTTGACCTCTTCATTCAGACTACCCTTCTCCTCAACAACCCCTCCCAGATACTTGAAGCTGTTTACCTGTTCCACTATCTTCCCATCTATCTCTATTCTCAGCTTCTTCTGATTTCCTCAATTTGCTGCCATTACCATTGTCTTATCTGTACTTAGATTCATCCCATGTGGCTTCCGATTTGCATTCCATTCTCCTATCCTTTGCTGAAGTTCTAGATCAGAGTCTGCCTGTACTGCCACATCGTCTGCATACAGCAACTTTGTTGCTCTGACCCCTCCAACCTGTTTGCTGATGTAGTCCATTACCAGTATGCCAGCAGTGGGCTCAGAGCTGAACCCTGGTGTACACCCACTCCCACTGGGAACCCCTCAGTGAGGCCAAACACTGTTCGTACTTGAGTCATTGGGTCCTTGTACATAGCCTGTACTAATTCTACCAATGTTTATGGGACTCAAAACCACCGCAGTACTGCCCAGATCAGCTTTCTTGGGACCTTGTCATATGCTTTCTCCAAGTCTAGGAAAGCCCAATTTGACTCTCGTCTCTTCTCTAGTTTCTTCTCAAGTATCTGTCTCAATGCAAACATCGGGTCAATTGTGCTGCATCCTGATCTGAATCTGAACTGTTCATCTCCCATCTTACATTCTACTGTTCTGCGTATCCGTTTATCAATCACCCTCAACAGAACTTTCATGCAATGTGGTAGGAGTTTGATGCCTCTGTACTGTCCACAGTTGTGGATGTCCCCTTTGTTCTTGTACACTGGCATGAGTATGCTTATTCTCCAGTCATCTGGAATATGCCTTTCTCTCCACACTGCAATTAGTACCCTCAGGAGCCATTTCTCCCCTAGCTCACCTAGCATCTTTATCATATCTGCTGTGACCTCATCTAAGCCTGCTGCTTTCCCTGACTTCATTTTCCTTAGTGCTGCTCTTACTTCTTCTAAGTTGGGCTCCTCTTCTACTCTCATTGTAGGCTGTTTCTGGGGCAGTACCACTTCTGTGGGGTTTTCTTCATTCAGAAGCTGCTGGAAATACTCCTTCCATCTGCATTTGATGTCCTGTGGGCTGTTAAGCAGGTTGTTGCTGGAATCGACATATATGCATGTAGAAGTAGGGATTATCAGTAAAGGTAGAGAGAAGAGAGGATTTGTTTTAGGTATGAAGTAGATTACAGACTTCTTTTGTGAGAAAAAGGTAGTAGGTGATAGCAGATACAATACAGATTAAGTATATAAAGATGAGTATTGGATGTGGATGTAATAGAAACAATAGGGTATAAAAGATTTCTCAGTGTGAGTTTGTGAAGAGAGATATCAGTAAATAGACAGAGATGTAGAGTAGAGAAAGAGCAGGGAATGACAAATGAGTGTTGAACTTGTAGCATAATTGTATGTTGTTTTTTTTGTTTTTTTAAAGGGAGAGTCAATTGACTTAAGTAGTTGTTTTAGCTTGAATTTAAATTTCCTGTGATTTAATGTGGACCTGACATCTAGTGGTAGCATGTTCCATGGGTTGGTTACTGAATGGTAGTAAAGAGATTGTCCTGCAGCTTTATTTGGCTTATACAGAGTTAATAGCTGTTTGTCTTTGGAATGTAGGGCTTGATTGGAAGTACAGGTTTGAACAACACAATTTATGGAAGGGCATTTTTCTGGATTATAGATTATTTTATGGGCCATGGTTAATTGCTGGTAGTTGAGTTGTTGGGATAGATTTAGCCAGTTAAGGGAAGTAAGGGCAGTACAGTAATGTTTGTGGAAAGGCAGACCTGTTGCAAATTTGGCAATTTTATTTTACCAGGTTTCCAATTTGTATGTTAATGTACTTGTCTGGTTAATGTAGGGGCACCATATAGTAAGGAGGGTAGAAGGTGTGTGGAGGCTAGTGCTCTATTTGCATTTAGGTTCATAAATTTTTTGTGCCTATGTAGCATTGCCAGTATTTGATGTGTTTTTGATTGTACTTTCGGCATGCAGGTCAAAGGTTAGTTTGTTGTCTGTTGTAACCCCTAAAAGTTTGGCGTGGGGAAAAAGTTCTATTTCTATGTTATTGAGGGAGTATATTTTAAATTAGAGGGATATGATTAAGATGTGAAGAGAAGTAGTTTGGTTTTGTTTGAGTTCAGCAAGAGATTTGTTTTACTGAGCCAGGTTTCAATGGATGTGAAGGCAGTCTATGTTATTTGTTTTAGTTGAGCTATATAATTTGTAGTGAATATTATAGTTGAATTGTCTGCATATTAAATAATGGAACATTGGCAGGAGGCCATATGGAGGTTATTTATAAATATATTGAAAAGTAGTTGCCTGAGGATACAGCCCTAAGGGACTCCTGTTTTGTTGGGGAGATATTTTGAATGAGAATTTCACCATTTTACACACTGTTGTGTTAGAGATGGGTAGTTTGAGAACCATTATACGGCGGAGTTTGTAAGTCTTAAATTAGTTCCGGCAAAAGTTTTTGGTGTGACACTGTATCAAATGCTTTTGATAGATCAAGGAATATTGCTGATGCTGGATGTCCTAAGTCCCTAGCTCTATTGATTGTATCAGTAAAGGATATAAGGGCAATTGTTGTACTGTGTGATGGACTGAAACCATGATGGGTGGGTGTAAGTAGTCTACTGTTAGTGAGGCAGTCAAGGAGTTGCCTATGTATACATTTTTCCAAGATTTTGGAGAGAGGGGACATGATTGAGATTGGACGATAGTTGGTCGTTTCATTTGATTTTTCACCTTTATGTAGGGGGATGAAAGTTGATTTCTTCCATATTAATGGGGCATAGGATTCTAAGATAGATCTGTTAATGGGAATGCTAACCAGATACCATACAATGTGTTCACTCTGCAGACCAAATGAGGGTATGAGACCCAACCAATGCAATTCCAAATGGAAATAAAATAGTAGAATAATCCAAGAATAAATGTAGCTGGTTTATTAACGCTTGTAAACAACAAAACTGCGTTTTCGAACTTCTTCCTCAGAACGAACACAATTTCTGATACAACACATAGAAAAAACACACACACCTTTTATACATCAGTCAATTAGGAAGTTTAAATAATTGATGCTGATTGATTAATTAATTAAAATGGTTAAAATTAATTTTAATTCAAAGTTATAGTTTAAAATCTAAATGTTATTAAAATATTGACTGAATCAATTTGATATACATTGTGTTGAAGTTCAATAGATTATAATAAAGGACATATTGATAAAAAATTGATTAAAAAATCATATGTATATATATGGCATAGTACTGTTAAAAAGGGTATTTCATTATATCTTCCACTATATGTTTCTGTTGGGATTTTGTGTACTTCTTCCACCATCTAGTGGACATAGGGTGAATTACAATTTGGCAGCTCTTAACTTTAAAACTGGTTTTATTGAAAGCATTTCATTTAAACCTGGTTCCTTGGTAGCGTCCAGTGTAATCTGCCAAAATAATTCCCTATATTCTAGTTTAGTCTCCCACATGCCACCCCTGACCTCCCTTGGTACAACCTCCAATACAAAGAAATAAAAAACAGAATCCTTACAAATCTGGGTATGACGAAACAGTGCGTTATTTACATTTTTTCTTTTAATTTCATAAGAATGTTCATAAATTCTGGATTTTAATTTCCTTTCTGTTTTACCCACATAGAAAGAAAAACAGGAGTGGCATGTGGCAATGTATACTACACCTGTCGTGTGGCAGTTTGCAAATTTGGTGGAAGAAATTGTTCTTTTTCTACTGGGAATAAAGATATTAATATTGTTTTGAATATATTGACATTGGGAGCAGGAGCCACATTTGTATGTGCCCTTTTTGTGTGATTCAGTGTTTGTACTAGAAGCTCCTCCGAATTCAAAAATGTTTTTTAAATTCTTGTCCCTTCGATATATAAATTGAATTGACTGATTTTTTAAAAGTTCAAGGTCTGTAAAATCCCTGAATTTGTCCCATTCCTTACTAATGGTATTTTTGAGTGCCACTGCATCTCCAGTGTAGTCCATAATGAAGGCATTTGAAAAATTGTTACCCGGGTCAGGGTCATTAGTGTCCAAGGTAAAGTCTAAGTCATCCTGTCCAAGGATAGGGGCAAATCTCCCTTTTCTACCTTCTACAACTACTTTGTAAATTTCATCCGTCAAGTATAAAGGATACCCCCTTTTTAAAAACATGTCCATTATAAATTGACAATCATTTAGGAAATCTGTATCTTCGGACGTCATCCTACTTGACCTTATAAGTTGTCCCTTCAGGATATTTCTTTTTTGACTAAAGGGGTGCCCACTTGAAAAATGAAGATAAGAATTTGAGAATGTGGGTTTTCTATGAATCTTGGAAATAAAATGATCACTATTTTTACTAAGTGAAACATCCAGATAAATACATTCATCAAAATCCACCTTAGCTGTAAAATCCAAAAAGCTGGTTGTGCCTTTGATATAGTCAAGAAATTCGTAAAACCTTTCCAGCGTATCAGTCCAAAAGATAACGATGTCATCCAAAAACCGTTTGTAAAGAACCCAGCTGTTGACAAATTCACATTGGTTTATAAACAGGTTTTCCCACCAAGAGAGAATTATGTTGGCATAAGTGGGAGAACATTTTGCTCCCATTGCCACTCCCTTTTCTTGCCGAAAAAATTCACCCTGGAAGTACATGAAATTGTTTTTTAGAACAACCTCCATCAAAAGAAGGCAGGTTCTGAATTCGTTGTTTGTGAATCCCTTGTCATGTACCATACTTTCTTCCAACCACAGTAAACCAATGTCGTGTGGGATGGAACCAAATAGGTCTACGATGTCCAATGTAATGAATATAATGTTGTTAGAGAAAAGATGTGTTTTCACTTGTCTTAAAAAATCCCAAGAATCTTTTAAAACTGTACAACCCTTGTTGGAAAGATTTTTCAGTTTAAAATCCACGTATTTGGCCAAGGGGGTGGTAATAGACCCCTCCGAAGCAACAATTAGTCTCAATGGAGGGTCATTTGGATCTTTATGAATCTTGGGGATGCCAAAAACCGAAGGAACCCTGGGACCCTGTGTTGTTAGAAAATTGAAGGTGTCCAAATCTATAGAACCCTCCAATAACAAATCATTTAATAACACATTGATTTTAGCTGTAGAAATATTTATTTCATTGATAGAGGCTCTAGTGTAGTTGTTGAAATTTTGTAAACTTTCCTTCATTTTGGATTCGTATATTATGGCATCCATCAAGACAGCTCCACCCCCCTTGTCAGGTTGCATAATACGAATTGTTTTGTTACTTTTCAGTTTTTCTAGTAATTTAATTTCGTTTTGAGGTAAATTGGGATACACACGGTGTACCCCCACAGTTTTTCTGATTTCATTTTCCATCACTTTTTCTAAATTTCTTAACTGAGGATGGAGGGGGGGGATTAAAAACACTCTTCTTCCTTAGCTGTGTTTTAGTATTGAAGTTGTTATGGGTTCCTTGATAAATAAGTCCCAAATTCTGTTTCCTTAAGAAAAGTTTTAAGTCTACAATGGCCTTGGGAATACTGGTTTTCCTTAAGGGTATAAACTTAAAACCCCTCACAAACAATTCAAATAATTCTGGTATAACTTCCAGGGAACTGTAGTTGAATATCTTGTATTGATGGTATTCATAAATTTTCCCATTTTGTTTTATTTGGTCATTGCAGTCCACTAATTCCTGTATTTCCCCTTGTAGGGATAACCTGAGTGGGAGTGATAGTGAACTGGGTTCCGATTCCGTAATCTGTCTGACCTGCGTAAAGGGGGAACATATTCTAAAGGGATGTCCCTTGGAGTATCATCCCCCATGTCATTCACAAATCCTACATCTGCTTCCAGTTCTATGTTGTGATTGTCCTGGTTAGTTTTCACTAAATCATCCCTGTAATTGTAATAGGGTTTGGGTTTGGGGTATGCTGTCCCCTCACTGTAAGCTCTAATGTCTCTTTCCAATTTTTGAGCTTTCCTTTTCATATTCTTAATACATTCATTTTCTACTTGTGAAAAAATACTATTGTATAGATGTTTTTCTGCCTCTATAGAAAATAATAAATCATTGGTAATGTCATGATTAACGTTGTTAATTTTAGTAACCAAGTGTGCCCTGATCCTGTCGTTTTCAGCAATAATGGCCCTGGTAATATCTAAACCACATCTGTCGAAAATATTAATAAGTTCCTTGTGGAAGGTAGAACCTTCCTCTACCCTATTGGGAAACTTTACCACACGTAAGCCCTTCGGTACTATGCCTTTATTTAAACATTCTTTTAAAAATGTAGAATCACATGCCAGTCTTTCGTATTTATCAAGGTAAAAATACAACAAATCTAAATTGTCCTTGTAACTCTTGGATTCTGAAGGTGAGTGGTCTAAAACCGCTCCACTACAGTGCATACTGAATTCCTTGTCTAAAAAGTCTTGTAAAACCACAGGTTGAATAGTTTTTACTGAGTCACCTTGTTTGCGTGAAACCCGATGTTCACGCTGCCCTCGTTGCTCCTTAGGTTGGTTTATGTTAGCATTGCTCTTGTTTCCCTGGTTAGTAAAACCCGAACGTAAAAGGAGAGGAAAGTCTTGAAAATCGTTGAGGGAAACAGATAAGGGAGCTCTAACATCTTCATTTGAATGTTCCGATAATACCGGAAATGGATTTTCTCCGGTTGTCTCACTGATAGGTACTTCCTGATTGACTGTTCGTTGTCCGTTGGGTGGAAAGGATTGTTGTGTAGCTAAGGACACAATTGAAACACAAACCGGAGTAAGTAACTCAATAAGTTGGGAAAGTTGACCAATGACTTTCCTTAGCTCACCCTTTTCGTGGTAGTTGGAATCATTGTGAATCTCTGCCCCTGGTGCTTCTGCCATCTCTTGGACGTTACAAAAAACCAAATGAAAAGAGATGAAAGTGAACTGCCTTCACAAAAACCATACAATGTGTTCACTCTGCAGACCAAATGAGGGTATGAGACCCAACCAATGCAATTCCAAATGGAAATAAAATAGTAGAATAATCCAAGAATAAATGTAGCTGGTTTATTAACACTTGTAAACAACAAAACTGCGTTTTCGAACTTCTTCCTCAGAACGAACACAATTTCTGATACAACACATAGAAAAAACACACACACCTTTTAATACATCAGTCAATTAGGAAGTTTAAATAATTGATGCTGATTGATTAATTAATTAAAATGGTTAAAATTAATTTTAATTCAAAGTTATAGTTTAAAATCTAAATGTTATTAAAATATTGACTGAATCAATTTGATATACATTGTGTTGAAGTTCAATAGATTATAATAAAGGACATATTGATAAAAAATTGATTAAAAAATCATATGTATATATATGGCATAGTACTGTTAAAAAGGGTATTTCATTATATCTTCCACTATATGTTTCTGTTGGGATTTTGTGTACTTCTTCCACCATCTAGTGGACATAGGGTGAATTACAATTTGGCAGCTCTTAACTTTAAAACTGGTTTTATTGAAAGCATTTCATTTAAACCTGGTTCCTTGGTAGCGTCCAGTGTAATCTGCCAAAATAATTCCCTATATAGGATAGGATTCTAAGATAGATCTGTTAATGGGAATGCTAACCAGATAGCCTATGGCATCGCTGCTAGTTTCCATAACAAGTAGCATGTACTCTCCGTTGTTAAAAAAATGGGGAAAGAAAACAGGAAGATTGATGGCTTGTTCAACAAGGATTCTGATGCCACCTTGGAAAGAAGGACTGGTCCTTAGTGATACCGAACCCTTGGGGAAAATCAAATAAGGGGGCTTACAAAAAGGGTGGGAAGTTCCAAAACTTTTCATATGGAAGTAACCACCACTAGAAACAGTATTTTCCAAAAAAGATATTTTAATTTAGATGTGGCTGCCAGTTTGCATAGTTGTCTTATCAATGCCTGAAGAATAGTATTGTCCCAGGGAAGGATGGGGTCCCTGAGGGGAGGCTGAAGGAGGAAAGCACCTCTTAAGAAGGCCTTGGATACCTTCAAGAAGCAACTGCTGATTGATTTTCGCCAACAAGAAAGCTGGAAATGGCTGCCAATTGAACTTTAACTGTAGAGTTCCTAGCTTCACCAAGAAAAAAGCCAGTTAGAAAATCTGAAATAGCAGAAAGAGGAGCTGAAAAGGGATCTATATCCCTGCTGGAGTCTCAAATACAAATACAATGTGAAAGACTATGAATCCTCAATTTTGGTAATCTGGCTACCTGCAGGTTCGTATCCAGATGGGCACCAGTGAACTCTATCATTTGGAGCAGTTGTAATTTTGACTTTGTAAGCTTGACTGTTATCCCCAACTGGGAGCAGAGGTGTTGCAAGGTGTCCCTGGTTTCTATAAGAAGATTCCTGGTGGGAGTGCATAGAAACCAGTCATCCAGATATAGGAACACCTGGAAACGCTGTAGTCTGAGAAGAGCTGCAACCACTGCTGTGTATTTTGTGAACACCTAGGGGAATATGGGCAGATCAAAGGATCAGGGCCCTGAACTAGAAATGACTGACTCCCAGTTGAAAGTGAAGAAACCTCATAGAGCATCTGTCCATTTTTATATGATAGTACACAAATTGGAGGTCTATGGAGCACATCTAATCATCCTTCCTCAATGACAGTAGGATAGAATGAATTGTGACCACCCAGAACTTTCTTTTACATACTGATTCAAGTGCCTGAGGTCCAGAATGGGACTGAGTTCCCAGTTTTTCTATGGCACCAGAAAGAACCTTGAGTAGACTCTGGACCCATGTTGGTCTTGTGGGACCTCCTGCATGGCTCATTTGTTTAGCAGTTTTTTTTTTGTTTCTTGAGCTGCTGCCTTCTGTTGAATAGATGGGACATCAGGAAGTTTTCTTGAATGGGGGGAATGGCAAAGAAGAAGAATGGTATACCCTTTGGTGATGGACATCAAGGCCACAGGGTACAGAGACAAGTGCCCTCCAAGTGCATCCAGAGTGCGGCAGTTGGGCAACCATTCAGGAGCACTGAAAAGGCTTGTCAGAAAAGGGACACTGAAAGCCTTGGTCCTCCTCTGCTACATTTCCTCCATCTGCCTCTGCAGGTCTATCACTAGGAGCATCTGGAGAAAAGTCCTGAGACACGTGGAACCACAATTGCTTACGTCCTTTCTGGTTTCTATATAAAGTTTGCTGAGGCTATAAAATCATATTTCAACAGCAGACAAGGTCTTGCCCTCTTGTTTGCATTTAGACAGCATTTCTTTAAGTTTGGATCCAAATAATGTGGACTCATCAAAAGAGGCATTAATGAAGGATGTCTTCAAGTGTTTTGTGAAGTCAAAGAGATGCATCTGGGTGCATCAATGAACAGTTAGTCCGATGCCCGTCACTCTTGACATTCCATCATCGGCATTGAAAATAAAGTGCACACACATGTTTGACAGGACTAGAGGTAGCCAATTGCATACTGACAGATTTTCTATCTTCTGCAGACAAGGACCTAGAGAGAGACTTGGATAGTTCTTTAGTCAGATCCTTCTGGAAGCATGTAACATGTGGTACATAAAGCTGTGCCCTGAGCACAAAGGTCACTGAAGCAGATACCTGCTTGCCAAACCTGCCCAGTGCCCAGGACTGTTAGAGGCATGTACAGTTGTGCTTTCCTCAGCAAGCTCTTTCTTGGCGGCCGCTGCTGCCACCACCATAGAATCTACAGTCGGATCCTTCCACTGGAAGGGCCTATGTTTAGGAGAAACTAGGAGTTGGGGTTTATAGGAGATAGGGTCAACCACATCTTGCTCCTTCCATGCCCGCCTTGAAACCAGGTCAAGTAGTTTGTCAGCAGTAGAGACTACCAAGGAGTTAGATGGGCTAGCATCAAAAGCCTTGAGAAATACTGATTCCTCCTGGGAAGGGGCATTGGTGGACCACCCCTTTTTCTGAGTAGTTCCAGGATCTCACCAAAGGAGACATCTTCAAGGTGGGACCTAGGAAATCCCTCCCATTCATCAAAATCAGTAATCTCATTGAGGGGCTCCTGAGGAGAGTCCATGTGCCTCCTTTTCCATGTATGCTTTTAGTGACCATCTCCAGTGGGATGCCCAGGAGAAAACTTTGAAGAAGATGGGGAGTCCACAACGTGAACTGCCTTGAAACTCCAAACAACTAGCTGTATCAACATGACAGGAAGTGAGGAGAGAGCCCCCAAAGAACTCTGTGGGGGCAGGGAGAGATCCAAGCAGGAAAGGTAAGCCTGCTCACTGTACTGTGAGAGCTTTCTCTTGAAGGCCTTGAATTCTGATGCTGAGACAGGTACCATTGCCACTTCTGTAGGATCCAAGGAACCTAACAAAGACAAGCTCTGAAAACCCATACAGCTAAACTCCAAAGCCAACACCAGAGCTGAACTGTCAGCAGCTAAGGTGCCAAGAGGAAGGGATGGTTCCATGACGCTGGATCCAACCTCTTGGGTCAGAGATCCACTGAGATCCAATATGCTCAGTGTTGGCTAGGTCAGGTAAATCACTGGCATTGACAAAGTCCAGTCCTTCAGATCCAACATGGGCACACCCCAGAATCCACTCAGATCCAAGTGCCCTGAACTCAAAGATTGAGTTGGGGAAGGAGTAACAATCAAAGGGGAAGGAGGAGCAAGTCCTGACCCTCTGACAGAGGTCTGTGCAAGGAGAACCCGCAGCTGAATCTGGGTCCTCAGTAATTTCCTTATCATTCTGTTAATGTTGCCTTGCAGAAGCTCTGGAAGGACTGCAGCGATCTCAAGGATGAAGCTGTGGAAGAGGGTCTTGACACCTTGTGGAAAGGGTGATCTGAGCTTATGTTTAACTGGCACCAGAGGGAACCTGGGCCCTAAGAACGTAGGAAAAGTGGGAGACCTAAGCCTGCCAGGCTCTGGATCCAATGGCGTGTTAAACTTCGGAGCTGGACCACACAGATCGGATCAGTCCTGAGAACACTTCCTCGTGGAATCCTTTTCTTTCTGCTTCTTCTTACCCTATTCTCTGTTCCTTTCCTTAGTCTTCTCCCCTTTACTCTTAGCAGAGGTCTTCTCGGATGAAGGGGAAGAAGATGACTGGGAAGGAGGAACTCCTCCTGCTGTGGCAGGGAGAAGCCCCTTAAGCACAAGATTAATGCATCTCTCCGTGATAGCTCTGGCCTCAAAAGGGCACCAACAGAACAGTCTTCACCCAAATGCAAGGTCCTTAAACAGCAGACACACCTTGCATGGGCATTCTGATTGGGGATTTTGTGCCCACAAGAAATAAATTTTTTTAAAAACCTGAGGGCTTATCCGTCATCCTGTCACCAATTGGGAAAAAAACTGAAGAAAAAAACAAAATAGTAAACAGCAGCGACAACAGCAGCAGCAGCAGCCTTTACAACTACCACAAACACAAAAATACTGTAAACAACAGAAACAAAGCCCTAACAACTAACAAATAAGTGAAAGTAGGAAAACTACCCTAAGAAACCACCAAGCAATATATTTTTTATATATAGGGGAGGTAGCAAGGAGTAACTGGAAAACAAACTCAAAGAGAAAGAAAAAACAAAAAGTCACTTATCAGACACCTGAAAAATAAACCACTTTGAACCAAAAGATCAGTATCTGATGTAATCAATTGGCAAATGAGATCGGGGGTAAATCAGTGCAAGGAGGGGATTATGGGTAAGGGGTGGTGCCTCAGTCTTGGACCCAAATTCTGAGAGTGGCCAAAGTCAGATTTGATCAGATCCAAAGTATCAATATACTGAGGACTGATGGAAGAGACAACACCGTATCCATGCTTTTATGCTACTTCACCAAAAAGTACTTAAATAAAGTAAGTGCAGCTGAGTCAAAACATTGAGTGGAACATAACCTGCACTTTTCTGATAACTTCTCCCTATCCAGCAGATAACGTGTTCCTGATGTCTCGCAGCAGACATGCTCATTGACTAAAAAGTAAAGTTAAGCAGGACACTGAGGTGTGGCCTCACTTTCTTGCCTTCTCTCAGCAAACATGCTCATTAGCCAAAACTTGCAGCCGAATAGGAGAAAGGGTGTGAGACCTCTGAAACCTCCAATTTACATCCTGGCTCCTGCTGCTGTTGCTCTGTTCCTGTTACACCATGGAAGGTGTGGCTGGTTAAAAAAAACAGAAAGACTTTTTTTCTTAAGTTTTTATTCCTGGGACTGGTGCTCTCACCAGGGGACACAGTTGCACGGGGGAGTGGAACACGCCCTTGTGTGCACCGGTGTTGTAACGCCCCTGTTCAGAAGCCTTAAGATGAGAGGTGCATGCCATCTCTTGCAAAGTAAGATGGATTATCAATCATACTGGACCCCCTAGAATGATACCAACTATTCAGCCATTTGTTGATGCTAATTATTTTTTCTTTGTACCTAGGCATCATTCTTGATCAAAAAGGATTCCACTCAGGATCAAAATCCTACCTGCATTTGCTACATACATGGAAAATTCTAGCATATCTCTGTACATCCCATACTTGAAATTCTTACTTGAAAATAAGAAGTGAGAATTCGCCTTTCTCAGTTGAAATTGTATATAAGAGGGTAACCCCCCAGGGTTCTGTTCTGGGCCCCTTCTGTTTAACATATTCATGTCCACCTTAACATTTCCTTACCATCTGGACAAATAAACTTTCAGATTATTCAAAGGTTGTTGCTATGTTTACTAAGATTATTCAAAGGCTGTTGCTATGTTTACTAGTATGCAAGATACCCTAAAATTACGATGACATCTGAACTAGTGGGCTACTAGTGGAAAACAAATGCTACTATGATGACCTTATCTGAAAATATAAATAGTCTGGAAACAGCTCAATCTCCAATTCATGGTACCCATAACTGGCCTCAGGTATAGGCCAACTACATGGTCACCTAGGGGGGCGCTTTTCCAGCAATCTGGATGCTGTAGGTAGACCAGGATGGGGGCACAGGGTGATGCTGGGGGGGGGTGCCGTGGAGACCTTTTTCCTAGGGCACCAGTTGACCAAAGCCTGGTCCTGATGGTACCACAGTCATCACCACATATGAGGAGGTTATTGGCTAGGCCTAAAATGACCAGTCAGAGCAGCTAGCCTAGTATTCACTTATGAAACTATGGTCCAACTAAAGAGATGATAACATCAGCAAGAAAAGGAGAGCAGTATTGCTGGAAGTGAATTCATTCTCAAGTCTTCATGAGTACTTTCATGTGGTGGACACTGTTTTCACAAAATCTCACCAAAACCACACCGATATATATGCACTACATCTTACATAGAGACACATGGAGACATGTTAAAAAATAAAAAAGACAGCTGGGTGCACAGGCGCCATGATGAAAAAGTACCCAATCCTGATGTACGAACTGGTGTCAGGACTGATAAAAGTCAGTGTTTAATCCTCAAGAAACATTGCTACAGTGGGATTAGGCCAGGCTCAGAGGGAAGATGACCACTCTACTGCAGAAGGAAGTAGCAATTCACAAAAACTGTCACGCCAACAAAGAGCCATAAAGACGACAGAGTAGACTATTGAGGACAAGGAAGACATTATGTCTTGTTATTATTATATAAGAAGTCCAGAATTTCCAGACAGAAGATATTTAGAAAGCTTAAGACAGAAATTAGAGGAAAAAAAATACTTGCACAAGACATACGTCAAAAGCTTCAAATAAAAATGTGTGTTCGTTATTACAACAGATCCATGAAAAATGTTACATAGAAGAAGAAACTTTGGGCCACCTGGAAGAAGGAGCAACAGAGGAAGTGTGAAAATATAAAGGACAACATCCAGAGATTTTTTGAAAGGTATAAAAAAGAAACATGGACAAGGGAAAGAAAAATAAATCTGGTATGGTATGATATTTATGAAAAGGAGTCACCAAATTAATCAAAACAAAAAAACAAACGCAAAGATATTTGAAAATAAATACAGGCAAAGGCACTCAGATACGGAAAATTTCACAATATAGACAAAGAGGGAATGTAGTAAAGAGGGTTAGTAAAGAAGAAGTCATACAAATAGAAACATAAGTAATGGATTATCTGAAAAGTAAAGGATTTAGAGTAGAAAATCTAGCACAGGCAATGTTACGGTATGATGGAACAATGAGTCTCCAGATTAAGGAGAAACAGGTAGAGCAGGAGGCATCTGAAGACTTGCAACATGTTGATGCTCCGGAGACTTCTGTAGGAGACGGGTATAAAAGTTAAAGTGAAGTTGCACAGCAACAGAAGGAATAGGAAACAGTGGCAACTTTGTTGCAGACAATGTTGTGGGGTGATGGGTCAATAAGCTCCAACAAACAGGAGCAGCAGATGAAGCAGGATGCATCTGAACTGGATATGCCACAGGAAGATGTGCTGGAACTTTCTGCAAAATACCTGCAGGAAATTGAGAACAAAGAAGGTGCTCTCAGTCTAGGAGAAAATGATCTAAGGGAAGAGTTGCTTTACTTATTACAAATGGATAATCCTATGAAGACTGATGAAAGAAACAGTTTACAGAAAGTAAATAAGACCCAAAATGTTACAAGTTTGCTAAAACAGATGAACACACTAATTAGAATTATTAGGAAAAATTCTTATTTTAACACAAAAATAAGTAAGATATATTACTGTGTAGTTAAATTAATAACAGATAAAGTCTCACCACAAAAATAAAGAGTAAAGAGGGCAAGGAAGAGAAGAAACACAAAGCCAGCACAGACGCATCAAACACAGAAAACTATAAAACAATTAAGACAAGAAGTATTGCTACTAGAAAAATATAAAAGAGGGAACAAATCAATAAAAATATTTGGAAAGAAGACATGGTAAAAGCAACACACAACATCAAAACAGATCAGGATCTGTCATACACTACTGCAAATAATACACTAAAGATATAATCACAAGCAGAAATACTCAAAAGATATGTAAATAAATATAAAGGAAAAGAACAAAATAAACAATTCATTAATGACCCAAAAAAACTTTACAGAGAATAAAGTAAAAGGAATAGAAATACCACCAAAAAGAAAAAAAATAGACACATTTTGGAGAAATACTTATGAAGACCCTGTGAAACAAAGATTCTCAATGGATAGAAAAAATTAAAATAAACAGTTGTGTCTTTCGGCTTATCCCGGTTAGGGGTCGCCACAGCGGAATTCCAGTCCGCTAATGTTTGGTAGAGGACTTTTACGTGCCGAGTTACCAGCCCTGACGCACACCCTTCAACGAAGGCATGCCCATTCACGTATGCCTCCACACAGAAGACGCTCAAGCTGAGAATCGAATGGGACAACATCGTGCTGTGAGGCGACAACGCTACAAAATAAATAGTAAGGAGTTCTAATGCAGGGAATATGAAATGGGATGAAGTTAACAGTCAGAGAAACTGAAAAAAAAATAAGAAAAGGTTCTAATTGGAAAACCCCAGGCCCACATGCAGATTAACTTTTGACTAAATGTATTAACATCTTTACACAAAGGCATACCCCTGACTAAGAATTATTTATATAAGCATCCAAAAGGGACACAAACTTGGTTAATAAGAAAAACTATACTTCTCCTTAAAAGTGAACCTGCAAGCCCTCCTAAAACTTATAGACCAATAATTTGCCTTCTGACTATCTACAAAGTACAAACTGGAACTGATACAACCAGAGTTTATAGCAATTTAGAAAAAAAAAAAACCTCAATTATGACAACACACAAAAGAAAGTCATATGGAACAAAGGATCGTTTGCTGCTAAATAAAGCCACAATAGAGAATTGTAAAAATGGGAAGAATCTAAACATGGCATTTACAGATCACAAAAAAGCATATGACAGCATCCCATATCCGTGGATAAAGGAATGCTTACAGATGTATAAGTTACACCCTGCAATGACTAATACAAAATATTTCAATGGTCATGAAACAGTGGCAAACCACTATGCAGTTAAGCCATGACACACGGCAATTATCCCAAGGATAACAATACAAAGGGGGACATTCCAGTTTGATTCTCTCTCATCCCTGCTGTTTTGGCTTACCCTAACCCATTAAGATGTTTACTTAACAGATTAGGCCACGGCTACAATTTGGCTCCCAGAAAACAACCTTGTTTAATGACTTCTCATGTAATTTTTATGCACAGTTTAAAACTATATAGTTCATCAGATGAGGAGTTGAAAGCACAACTGCAACTGGTTAAAACTTTCTCGGATATATATCTATATATATATATATATATATATATATATATATATATATATCTATATATATAAGACACTTGGTCTCAATAAGTGTGCACAAGTAACATTTAAAGCACAGAACCTGTAGCACCAAGAAAAAATCAATCTGGGACAGGAATGTGATATCAAGGAACTTGAGCAGGAAGGAGTGTATGACTATTTGGGAATGGATGAAGGATCAGAAATAAAACATGAACAAACATGAGTAAAACTTAGCAAGGAATGATTTGGAAGACTAAAGCTAATATTGAAAACTGACTTGACATCTACGAATAAAGTCCAAGCATAAAACAATTTCCTCTTCTTGTTCTAACTTACAGTTTCTTGCGGTTTTAAGTTGATTGACTGGCTCCAAAAGGTATATTCCTTGTTCTGAATGAGGTATGGGTCTCATTGAAATGGATTTCATGCATAGATCTGCAGTTGTGGGACTGTATACATATCTGCTAACCTTACCAAATACAAGCAATGGTGCTACGGAAGTTTGCACTGTAACTTCCAATGGGCGGAGTCTAAGCCTTTTGAAAGAATCAAATTATGTCTTCTAATTTCAAACAAATGTGCATATCTCTGAAACCAAAGGGGTTATGAAAGAAGTATAAATGACAAACGCTTTAGCACAAACTATATTTATAGTGGTAGTATTTTTTAAGTTCTAGGTCTTAAACTGAATTTTATAATTCACAGTAGACACAGTAACCATTACATTTATAATATTTTGTAAACAACTTAAAATATCTCAACAACCACTCAAGATACACACACATTGTCAGCAGCATTTTATTCAATTATCTGAGAGATTTCATGAGGCTAAGGAGTTCTGTCTGTATTACCTGGTTGTTGAGATTAAATGTGAAAATTATATCAATATAAAGTAATAATCATAAAAACAACAGTTAATATTTCTTTACCTACACTAGACAGTGGTCAAATATTAATGCAGTTGAGTTTGCCATTGTGTAAGCTTTAAGATGAAATATTTTAAAACCTTGTATATAGCATGGTTTTAGAATTACTGATGCATATATGAACAAGCAATATTTGACGCCTAGAGGTGTCAGTAGGAATTAACTGCAGATGCACCTGAAGTCGTCACTCGGATGTAATGAGTTAATACATGACAAAAAAAGTCTAAGATTACTTCTCTGTTAGTTTAGCAAAAGCATTTTGGTATCAAGTGGGTATGGAAATCAAACCAAAAATAAAAAAATAAGATAGCAACCAAATGTGATAAAAAAAACATAAAAAGGCAAAAGAAAGATTATAACAAGAAGGATCAGATGAGAAGGAAAGAAATGTGGAAAATCCATAAATATATGTCATGTACATAGACTTCCTACTACAACCTCATGTTGATCAGGGTTTGATACAGGAATGGATAAAGAGGGGTAAATTGAAACTAAAACATGAAAGGCTAATAGTCGCAGCCCAGGATACTTGATTCCATACACATTGGTTTACAAAGTCTACTGAATATGTGGAAGAAACAGACAAATGCAGGTTCTGTAAAAAACAACTGGTAACAGTCACACATCTTGTTGCCAAATGTGATACACACATGGCAGAGGGTCTGTATACTGAAAGGTGCAATAATATGGCACGACCATTGCACTGGGTACCGTACTGTGCAAACACTACAATATTGAAGTAGTTGAGATGCACTGGAAACATGAACCACAAAGCAATGTAGAGAATGGTGAAGTTTATATCACATGGCATCACCCATTATCAACAGTTCAAAAACTAGATGCAAGAAAACCAGATATAGTAGTGCAAGAAAAAAAGACAAAAGTAGCACTGATCACTGAAATTGATACACTCAGTGATTACACTATCTTATGTATAGAAAGACACAAAGCCATAAAATACCAGGATTTGCAGGCAGAAACGAGAGTAATGTGGTCTATTCTTGTCATGGTATTAGAAACCCAAAAGACTTGGAGAAATTAAGAGAGGAAAATGCATCTCTCGGAGGATGATGCTCGGCATTGCAAAAGATTACAACAATGTTAGAGGAAAACAATAGGCGGTTAAAAGAAACTGATGAGACTCTGAATGAGCATTCTGACACAGCTGCAAATTGATGAAAACCTGGAGCTGAAGGTTTGAGCAGTGGCTGTGGAGGTGAGAATGGACACAGAAGAAGAAAAATAGCTTGGAAGAAAGAGCAAGATAGCAAAAGGATGATATTGTATGGGCTTTGTGAAAAAAAATTGTCAAAGTTGACAGAGATCTTTATACAGAATATTAAGGCAGAGACAGCCCACCAAGCCTTGACAACAATGAAAAGAGGTACAGGTCAGTTACCAAATGCTATCTTGTTTCGCTGTGAAACTTTTGCATTGAAAGAAGGTTTTTGCCAAACTATGGGCACCAGACAAAGAACTAAAATGTAAAAGTCAGAAGAATTTTTGTTGATCAAGAATACACAATAGCCGCAAAAAGAAAAACAGATGATTTTGTTCCTGTGATGCAGCTGTATAAAAAGAAGGCTTTACACTTCAAGCTGATGTAGCCAGAGAATGTGATGATATTCTTTACCACTGGAACTAAATCAATTCTGGATCCTTAGGATGCAGTAAAGTCTATCTAGAATGCAGGTCAGAATCAGGTTCCCTGGCAGTACAGGAGAAACCATCAGCTAAGCAAGAATTCACAGTCCAAGATGGTGGGTGTGTTTGGCATAATGATTAAGATCTTCACCTCAGAGAGACAAGGTTGAGACCTCAGGTTACTGGCTAGGTTTCAAATGGCCAATCAAGGCAGCTAGCCTAGTATTTACCAATGTACCTACAGGTCACAGGTAACAGTATTAAACAGGAAGTTGCAGGCAGAACCATTAACCCTCTTCAAGAAGTGGTGTAAAGGAGCCATTAAGACTGATTGTGGAAGCCAGGAAGGTAGCAATTCTGTCAGCCAATTAAGACTGCATCACAGAATATCTACATTTATAATGCAGTTGCTTATGGGTCCAACAGATCAAGGGTTGTGTGTGTGTGTGTGTGTGTGTGTGTGTGTGTGTGTGTGTGTGTATACAGAGAACATCAACACTTGATGATAACTGTATAACTAGCTATGGGATTTACTGGGACTTTTGAGAAGTAACACTGGCACTTTTTGGCATGTAATAGGGAAGAACATTATCTTCATATGCATTATGCCTACTGGTTGCACTGGCTCTATTGGTAGAAAAGCCTGCTAAGTATATTTGGCCATGCTGATTGTAAGAAATACAAGGGTTGCTGTAGGAAACTGTTGCTGTAGGAAACTATTCCTCCTTCTTCTTTCGGCTTTTCCCGGTTAGGGGTCGCCACAGCGGATCACCTGTTTCCATTTCTTCCTGTCCTCTGCATCTTGCTCTGTCACACCAACCACCTGCATGTCCTCTCTCACCACATCCATAAACCTTATCTCTTTTCCTGTTACCTGGCAGCTTCATCCTTAGCATCTTTTTCCCAATATACTCAGCATCCCTCCTCAGCACATGTCCAAACCAACGTTATCTTGCCTCTCTGGCTTTGTCTCCAAACATTCCAACCTGAGATGACCCTCTAATATACTTGTTCCTAATCCTGTCCACCCTTGTCACACCCAGTGCAAATCTTAACATCTTTAACTCTGCCACGTCCAGCTCTGACTACTGCCTTTTTGTCAATGCCACTGTCTCCAATCCATATAACATAGCTGGTCTCACTACCTTCTTGTAGACCTTTCCTTTCACTCTTACTGGTACTCGTCTGTCACAAATCACTCCTGACACTCTTCTCTACCCACTCCATCCTGCCTGTACTCTCTTCTTCCCCTCTCTTCCACACTCACCATTACTCTTAACTGTTGATCCAAGTTATTTAAACTCATCCACCTTCGCCACCTCTACTCCCTGCATCCTCACCATTCCTCTATCTTTCCTCTCATTCATACACATATATTCTGTCTTAGTTCTGCTGACCTTCATTCCTCTTCTCTCTAGAGCATATCTCCACCTCTCAAAGGTCTCCTCCACCTGTTCCCTACTCTCACTACAGATCACAATGTCATCTGCAAACATCATAGTCCACGGGGACTCCTGTCTGATCTCGTCTGTCAACCTGTCCACCACCATTGCAAATAAGAAAGGGCCCAGAGCTGATCCTTGATGTAATCATACCTCCACCTTAAATGCATCCGTCACTCCCACCGCAGACCTCACCGCTGTCACACTACCCTCGTATATATCCTGTACCAATCTTACATACTTCTCTGGCACTCCCGACTTCCTCATACGATACCACAACTCCTCTCTAGGCACCCAGTCCAAAAAGACACAATGCAACTCTTTCTGACCTTCTCTGTACTTCTCCATCAACACTCTCAAAGCAAACATCACATCTGTAGTGCTCTTTCCTGGCATGAAACCATACTACTGATCACTAATCATCACCTCCCTTCTTAACCTAGCTTCCACTACTCTTTCCCATAACTTCATGCTGTGACTGATCAATTTAATCCCTCTGTAGTTACCACAGCTCTGCATATCACCCTTATTCTTAAAAATCGGTACCAAAACACTTTTTCTCCATTCCTCAAGCATCCTCTCACTTTCCAAGATTTCATTAAACAATCTAGTTAAAAACTCCACTGCCATTTCACTTAAACACCTCCATGCTTCCACAGGTATGACATCTGGACCAACAGCATTTCCATTCTTCATCCTCTTCATAGCTATCCTTACTTCCTCCTTGCTAATCCACTGCACTTCATGATTCACTATCCGCACATCATCCAACCTTCTCTCCCTCTCATTCTCTTCATTCATTAGCCCCTCAAAGTACTCTTTCTATCTGCTCAACACACTCTCCTCACTTGTGAGTAAGTTTCCCCTCATTATCCTTTATCACCCTTACCTGCTGCACATCTTTACTAGCTCGGTCCCTCTTTCTAGCCAGTCGGTACAGTCCTTTTCTCCCTCCTTAGTGTCCAACCTTTCATACAACTCTTCATACGCCTTATCCTTAGCCTTCGCCACCTCTCTCTTTGCCATGCACCTCATCTCCTTATACTCCTGTCTACTTTCTTCATTTCTCTGACAATCCCACTTCTTCTTCACCAACCTCTTTCTCTGTATACTCTCCTGTACTTCCTCATTTCACCACCAGGTCTCCTTGTCCTCCTTCCTCTTTTCAGATGTCACACCAAGCACCTTTCTAGCTATACAGGCTTTAAATCCGTCAACTATCCTGATAAATTAGAATGACTCTCCTTGTACTTAGTAGCTGAGCAGCTGCTTTCAGGTGATCTGTGTCCTACATTTTGAGCTTTAGAAGACCTAATCCTATTTACCTCCCATTTTTTCACAAAATGAGTGGCTGTATCAGGGACCTAAATTTATACCAATAAATAAGGAGGCTCAATGGAGGGATAGGTTCAATACAATATATTTCCAACCTATGGGATAAGTTGCCATTAGAGGTCAAACAAAGTACTACTTTACATACCTTTAAGGAAAGTCCTGATGACTGGATGGAGAGAGACGCATTATAAAACTCCCTATTGAAATGTCAACACTCAAAGTGCCTAGTACTGATAAGCTGAAAAGACAAAAAGACTGTAAACCTGGAGAAGATCGAATCTAGAAAATCACTCTTCTCCTTAAAACTTTTTTTTCCAGGGATGGGGATAGGGTGGGGTGTGGACCCTCCCCTTGCACCCCCAACACCACAAACTTGTATATACCAATTCCGAGATCACCATAACTCACAGAAAAAGAAATATTCTGAGAAATAGCATCTCAGACTTAGTATATGTAAGTCAGAACTTTTGGCCATTCAGTATCCGCATTTCAGGACTTGCTCTAGTGGGTCCCGACATTTCAAATGGTTATCCATTTGTACTACATTTATTATGAATTGTGCTGCTGGACTTGGGAGGTATGCATTATTAAGTGCTTGAAAAGATTGGCATGAACTTTTAAATCTACATTTTAAAAGGTATAAATGGCATCTTACGGTCCCCATGATCACTTACTTATTACTGTTCCTGTGCTTGACTGGGGAAGAGAACTGAATATATGGAGCATCAATATATGAGTAATCAAAGGTGGGTTGACAGAGCTGGAGGGATCCATGAAAGTGGGACTAAATTTGGACTTCAGTCTTTCCTAGAGGCTAATACACTTGTCTCTAAGGGTAAAGCTGGAACTCCTGCCATTTGGCATACTTATGTTGAAATGTGCGATTGGTCTCCATTACATGGAAATAACTTCCATCTTGGGAGAAAGAGCTAGAAATGTGATTATAACTACATTGTTGATTTATTATGTCATCTTGTTTTGGTTTGGGGAATTTTTACTTGATTGTAATCAAGAGAAGTATTAACCTGAATGTACTGTGGAGAAAAAATGTCTTTGCATGCAGACATGGTTTATTAATGACTGCTAGTTATTGGGGGATGCCAGTAGTGATCAGCAATAAATATGGAGTCAAGTCCAGGATGTTACTGGATGGGGAATGAAAATGGAAGCTTTGCTGTGAATCCAGATGATGTTATTCTTAGGGAACAGAAAGAGGGACTGAAGCATATAAAATGAGATGGGGACAGGACAAGGTGGATTAATCATGATACTCCAAGTGA
This sequence comes from Protopterus annectens, assembly GCF_019279795.1. Lineage (NCBI taxonomy): Eukaryota > Metazoa > Chordata > Ceratodontiformes > Protopteridae > Protopterus > Protopterus annectens. Next base: position 1,115,255,713 of record NC_056732.1, on the reverse strand, counting down.
GAGTTACAAGTTTTCCATTTTAGTTATGGAAGGCCTAAAATTATATTCACAGAATGTGAACAGGTTCTTAAATTCAAGAAGTGCTTTTGTACATAAAATATATCCCCAAATATGACTGGTTCGAAGAAGACCTGTGTAAGCGTTCAAGAGAACAGAAAATTAACCATGGGAGTTTCATTTTAGTGCAGATGTAAGTTACCAAGGGATGAGAAGAAAGGTGTTATACTGATCTATTTCTTTGTGCTGCTGGCTACAGATTAAGAAGACTCTGACAACTCAAATTTCTGCTTTATCTTGATTAGGGTATACTTAGGGTAAAAAGTGGTAATGGTGGGATCAATTTATGTTCCAATGAGGACAGAGTAGTCAGCATTATGAAAGAAATGCATTGTTTTGGTCATAGCTTTAGGGAAGGCCTTACAGTTCTGATGGGGGACTGGAATATGCTGTAACACATAACAGATGTGAGCTCCAATCCAAGGCACATTAAAGACTAAACTTAGTTGAGCATTTTTGACAAATACTGTGGGCAGCAGAAGTAAAACGTACTTTTCTGTTAAAGAAAAAATATAGGACAGAGGTAGAATTTGCACATTTTTCATGCAGACATCAGGCATGATGATGTATATCTAAACTCTTTACTAATGGAGACTTTGCATAGGCATTAAGATGTTATCAAACAGGTCCCATGGTGCTCTCCGTCATTGCTTCAATACATTTCCCACTACAAATGGAAAATAACAGGACAGATGACAAACGTTGCCATTTCCAGTTTTTGTAGTAAAGGGAGATCATTTAAAAAAAATTCTGTAAATAAGAACTACTAGAAAATGTTGGTTGTGGAGGGCTGGGACAGCAGAGGTGGCTTGTGAAAACTTTAAAATAAATTAACTGTAACCACAATTACAGAAGTTGAACAAATGCAGTTGACAAGGGCAAATGCTGAGCCATTGGAGTGTTTATTTAAAAGCTACAATTCAAGAAGACTGGAGTTAAACCTAATTACTAAACGCTTTAGCTAGTTAACTAAGACTGCAACTAGCAGACAGGGCAATATATAGAAAAACAGACACTGGCGAGAATCTAGTGTGAAATCTCAGCAAGATCAAACAGGTCTTTAAAAACTGTCAGTCCTTACGCAAAAGTAAACTTGGACAAGTGAAGATTATGGAAAGGGTAGTTGCCTTTTTGAATCAAATTAGATTACTGAAGCTGAAGAAAAACTACAAAGAAACAAAAATAAAAAAATTGCAAATACCACCAAGGCCAGTAAAAAAGACCCACCACTCTCCAACGCCTCAGCCAAAAGGCCTTTCTAGAGTTAAAACCAAACAAGTATTTTCCTATTAAATACAAAATTCAAACAAAAACTACAAATCAGAACTTCATACTAATTAAAACAATTAAATATTATAACCAATCCCTATACATTCTATAAAAACATTTTCCAGTTGCATTCTAGATTAAGACCACCAGGTATCAATGTTCCATATTTTAGGATAAATAAATTTTCCTTAAAAAGTAACTTATGCTTCAAATCCATGTTATTAAAAACTTTTACTTTTCCCAAAATTATTGCCTGAAGACAATTACCATCACCCCCATGGTGAAGGAAAAAATGCATAGCTATCTGACTTTCCACTTTATTATTTCTAACATCCCTCAGATGTCCTAATAGCCTAACTCTGAAAGCCCTTTTGCTTTCTCCTATGTAAAAAAGGCTGCACGGACATCTTAGTGCGCAAATCACTACCTCCGTACTACAACTATAACCCTCTCCAGGAGTATGAATAACACTATTAATTCTATCAAAAAAATTAACAATATAGTTAGACGCTGAGCAATTTCCACTAGGGGTTGTACCAACACTCCTAACCCCCTTCCCAATCCTCACATCTGGTATCAAATAACAACAACTATGACTACCACATCTTTTATGCTTCACCCCCTCTTATAAGAAAAAGATGGTCTTTTTGGTAGAAACTGGAATAAATCTTTATCTCTTAACAAAAAATCCCAATAATATTTAATAATATCAGAAACCATCTCAGAAAGAACGGTATAGACTATAACAAAATATATCTTATTCTCCTTATGCAATTCCCTACACCTTCTGGAAGAATAAAACCTCTTACATTGAAATGACTGACTTTCCACTAAATTAGTCAATGCTCTCTTAATATCCTGCACCGCATATCCCCTCTGTTTAAACTGAGTGCAAGTTTTCAAAAATTTGTCTTCAAGTACACTTTCATCATTACAAAGCCTCTGAATACGGAGTAGTTCCACATAAGGCAATGACTTAATAAGGTGTGGCAGATGGCAACGCATTCCATTCAAAAAATGATTACCATTCTCAAATCTTCAGTGAGCTCTGGTTTTAATACCAACATTCATCACACCTTCTAATTCTATATCCAAAAACACTACCTTTTTCCACAATATATACCATCAAACTATAAACCAAACATATTTTGGTGTAACCCCAACAAAACATTATTGGCTAATAACTCTCCATCATCACATGAAAAATGAAATCATCAATAAACCTAAAATATTTTATTACATGCTTCTTAAAAAATTCAAATTATAAAGAAATGTAATTTTAAATAAGCCCATACACAGGTTGGCATACATAGGGGAAAATGGGTGGAAGGTTGGCATAATGGTTAAGGTGTTTACCTTACAGACACAAGGTACAGGGGTTTGATTCTGACATGGGGTAATTGGCTAAGCTTAAAATGGCCCACAAGGGCAGTTAGCCTACTACTCGCCTATGAACCTATGAACCCCCATAGCTGACCCTTTCAACTGATGATATATTCTTCCACTGAACTTAAAAAAGTTATTTGTTAAACAAAACTGCACCATTTCTATAATAAAAATAGATAAAGGACTTTCACCCAAAAAATAATTTAAAGTCTCAATGTGCCATTCATGTTGAATATCAGTATAGAGGCTTTTCATATCCACTGTCAATCAAAATCTTCCGTCTAACCAATTCACTGATTTAATCTTATCTAAACAAAAAATCAAAACGATCACATACATAAAGAATCTAACTTCATCACAGAGGGTAATAAATGCTTATGTAACAAAAGACTCATATTATACAAAAAAATAATTACAGGATGAAACGATAGGCCTACCAGGTGGGGAAATCATACTTTATGCAAACAAAGAAATGTTGCGAAGGTGCAACCTCTTATTTATCTACATCTTCCTTAAATAAATAATCCAATTTGTAGCCTTTTGTACTTTTTCACCGTTGTTACAACCTTATATACATCAGGGTCAGTTAGATTATCACAGCAGATTTTTTGAATATCGTGAATGGTGCATTATTACTACCTTATTTAGTTTATCCGATGGCTTTATCACTAAATCATGTCGCTGACTACTATTTTTTAAGACTATCCACTCCGTCTTAGTCAAATTATAATTTACCTCCTTCTTATTTGTTTCAAAATCCTTAAAAGCCATCTCCAAAGCAAAATTTACCACAGCTGAAAAGCGTCTTATACTCTCATGTGTGAAAGGAGGGAGAAAGTCACTTTTGTAAACAATATCTGTGGTATCTAACAAACAGTATGCATTTACATTTTCATTCTCCTAGAAAGAGGAGTCACAGGAAGAAAACATTTCATCATCACAAGATTCAAAAGTGTTATCTAAAATCCCCCCCAACATTCTCAACCAATTGCACATTATCATTTTGCAAAGAAAAATAATTTATTAAATGTAATTTCCTAAGGAAACAAAATGTCTCTATTTTAATATTATGTAAACTATGTATAACAGTGGGTACAAATTTCAGTCCACAGTTCAACACAGAACACTCCACCTCAGTCAATTCCACACCTGATAAATTAAGTATAAGTCCTTCAACATCATTATCAGGTTTAAGGTTAGAAATTAAAAAAAAAAATCTGTAAATCAATACCATTTTTTCCTTTTGTCACGACCTTGAAAATATCTTTCGCTCGTCGTATCTGACTGCTCTCTTTTCCGTTGTACTCTCTCACTCCTCCGTTCTCCACAAAAGTTCTCTTACAAATAAGAGGGACGTTGAGTCGGGGGCAAAGATGGATACGCCAGTTCCTCATTATTTCAGGAACTAACAGCTTCTGTTTTTAATTTCTTCATCTTCCATTCAAATTATTTTTTTAGAGAATTCTTTCAATTTCTCATTCATACCCCCTAATAATTGTTTAAAACGTGACAGGGATAACTGAGTTGAAAGAGAAGCACAAACTGAAGCAATTTCCTCTTTTAACATTTGTTGTTTAACCAAATCCCTCTCAATTTATTTTTTTAAATATTACTTAAGTTGAACTCTGATCAGGTGAACAACCTGATGTAACATTTCATGCATGATGAGGTAGTGAGTGCCTTAAAACAGGCGGGGGGTTAGTAATTTACTGGATTTAGATGGAAAACCAGTGGAAAGAAACTAGGCAGTAAAAGGTTCATGCAGCAAAAGGGTGCATTTGTTTAATGTGATAAAGCATAACATGGGGATACTGGACACTTGGAAGGGAGTTGTAATAACGGTGATTTCAAAACAGAGAAATGATCCCCTTAGGCTATCCTCCTATAGACCCATGTTATTTTTAAATCATGAGTGCAAAATCTTTATGGCATTTTGTGATAAAAGAATGGTCACCTTTATGCAACTTTAATTCACTCACATCTGTGAGGATTTATGGGAGTAAGCCAGACCTTTGTCAACATAACATGTACTCCGATTATTCTCCAAGAAGTGCAGCAAAAGAGGGAAATACCAATGCTGTTTATACTAGATGTTAAAAGGCTTTTGATAGGGCAGAATGCTTTTCTTTTTAATGTAACAGATAAAATGGGCATAGTGAAATTCATCATTTAAGCTATGTATAGGGAGTTGAGGTGCTAAAGTGAAGACCTCAGATGGGCTTTCTGGGATATTTATGTTAATGAGAGGCACAGATGTCCAATTGCTCCTCCTGCTATTTGCCATTTAGTTAAAGTCACTGGTTTCATAAATATAGGGTTACAGATGGGAGAAAAGCAATTAAACCTGGCACTGTTATTAGACAATACATGAGTATGTCTGGAGAAAGAATAATTGTGTAAGTACACTTACCATAACAATAGATGTTTGAATGATCACTGCTGCAGTAACCTAAGCTATATGCATTACAGCCTGAATAAGATATAATAGCTGGACAGTTTCCAAAAGCTTCAGGGCACCTGTCATGTGCCCAAACTGTTAGAAAGCTTGAGTTGAGCTGACTAAAAAGATAGCTTTAGGCGCCAAGCTTTTCAGAGCCTTCATTCAAATTGAGATAGGGAGATTAAGCCCTGAGAGATATTGTTAGGAAAATAAAAGAATAGTTGTGTAAAGTCTTACCCCCATAACCATATCATCCTTCTCTTCTATGTTGCAGTATTCTTTACATATGGATTGTAATCCGCTCAAAAACCCGACGTCCGGCCTGTATACAAAAGCTTACAGCCACTGCCTGCATGTGGGACATCGCACGTAGGCACAGACAATGTCAGCCATAAAAGAGATGTCCGCACGTACCATCTTCAGAATTGGAAAACCCCATGGGAACCTAAGTGGATCATCCTAGGAACCAGCAAGCTGTAGGGGGAAAGCGGGAGGGATAGAATACTGCAAGATAGAAGAGAAGGACATCTATGATTATGGTAAGATTTTTACATAAGTATTCTATGCCCTTCCATTCAATGTTGCAGTATTCTTTACATATGGGAGAGTGCAAGAGCTGAAAAGGGGACCCAGGGAGGAGGATAGAGAAGGGGAAACTAAGAGGAAGCATTTTCCAAGAATCTATGCAGAATTGCCCTAGCAAATTCTGCTCTGGATCTGGAAACAGTGTCCATTTTTTAATGTTTCCTGGAATGGCCATCTAAACCCTTGAAGAAGGCCCCTGAGGATGCAACTGATCTAATGGAATGTACTTTGACAGATGCTGACAAGGACTTTCCATGGAATTTATAGCAAAATGCAATAGCCTTAGAAATCCATGTGGATATAGTTTGTTTGGACATAGGCAAGCCTAGAGCCCTGGGATGAAATGACACAAAAAGTTGGTCAGACTTCCAAATAGACTTTGTCTTGTCTTGGTAAAATCTGAGTTGCCTATGCACATTTAAAGTGTGCAAAATCCTCACTAGAGGACTGTGGTGAAGGGAAGAGAGTAGGTAATTGGATGGATTGATTAAGTGACAGCATGTTCACCACTTATGACACGAAGGAAGGTAGCTCTCAAGGACACCCTATCCTTAGGGAAGACCAGAAAAGGAGGCAAAGCCATTAATTCCTGAATTTTAGAAACCCTTCTGGCCGAGGTTAATGCTACCAGAAGCACTGTTTTCCACGTGCAAAACTTTAGGGAAGTAGAAGCTGCTGGTTCAAAAGGGGCCTGGGTAAGTTTTTCCAGTACATAATTGAGATCCCTGGGAGGAGGAACTGGTTTCCTCGGGGGGGGTCTTAAGTATAGGACACCCTTTAGAAAAAGCTTAACCTCTAGCCTGGAAGCTAGGGGAGGGGTCAAAGGTAAGTAGGCAGAGAGGCAGAACAATGGACTTTGAGGAGTAAGAAAGGCCACCGTTGAGTAACTCACGCAGGTAGGAAGCACTAGAGGAATGTCTGCACCAAAGGGATCCACTTTCCTTTTTTGGCACCAAATGGAAAATCCTTTTCACTTGGAAATATAAGATTTTCTAGTAGTGGGTTTCTTGGCCTCCTGCAAAACCCTTAGCACGTCCTTAGAGAATACGTGCCTGAAAGGGATCAAAAATTGATCACCCACAAGGTCAGCTGTAGAGTTAGCAAATTTGGGTGAATCAATGATAGTCCAAGGAAAGCCATGCATGGACGGCAAGAGAAAAGGCCAAAAATATCCAAAGCAAAAAAACACAAAATGGCCAGCACAGAGGAGGAATCCAACCTTTATTGAAACATAAGGCCTTATGTTTCAATAAAGGTTGGATTCCTCCTCTGTACTGGTCATTTATGTTTTTTTGTGGTGAATCAATGATCCTTTGTCCTGAGTGAACAGGTCCACCTGGTGAGGTAACTTGTAGCGATGACCCTTGGCTAACTGCAGAAGAAGAGGAAACCAGTGCTGTCTTGGCCAAAAGAGAGTCACTAACAAGATTTTTGGTTTGTCCTGCAGAAGTTTCAACAGAACTTTCTGAATAAAGGGAAAGAGGGGAAATGCATAGAGATCCTCCCTTTCCATGAGAATGATAGGCCATCCACCTTCCACACTTGAGGATGAGGAGCCCTAGCACAAAAGCGAGGAAATTGTCTATTCAGGAGAGGCAAATAGGTCCAGTTCTGGAGTACCCCACTGGTGAACTAGGTCCAAAAACACATCCTTGTGGAGCATCCACTCATGAGATTGTGTCACGGACCTGCTAATGTGTCTGCCACCAAGTTCTGAGCTGAAGGAAGGTACACAGCAGAGTTACCTTTTATAAAGCAGCCAATTCCCAAGCCTTGATGGCCAAATGACAGAGGAGATAAGATTTTGTGCCCCCTGCTTATTTATGTACCAAAGGACTGTGGTATTGTCTGTGAGGATCTTTAAGAGTCCTGGCAAGAAGAGTGGGTAAAATGTCTGTAAGGCTAAAAGTAAAGCCGTCATTTCCCTGATGTTGATATATTCCTTCCTTTGAGAAGGGGACTAAAGGCCCTGAATTTTCCTGAAAGCAAAGGTTGCTCCCCACCCCCAAGTCTCAGTCATCTGTGAAGAATTGCTGAGCTTGCTGAGGAACCTAAACAGGTAGGCCAGGGTTCTGATTGAGCTGGTGCATCCACCAACTTAACTCTGCTTTTAAGCAGGGAAGGAGAGGAATCATGCCATTTAAGGGATGAACATGCTGGGACCAAACTGTCTTGAGAAACCACTGGAACTTTCTCATGTGTAGCTTTGCAATGGGCAGCATGCGAATAGTAGAAGCCGTGAACCCCAGTGGTCTCAGAAACTCCCTGGCCGTGATGGAAGGAAGAGGCAGAAGAGCCTCCATGAATGCCCTGAGATAGGTTGCTTTCTCCACAGGGAGAAAAAACATCATCAAATCTGTGCGAAACCTGCACCCTAGGAATATAAGATCTGGACTTGGTGTGAGACACGACTTTCTGAGATTTACTGTGAAACCCAGTGCCTGTAGAAAAGGGATGGCTAGGTTGAACTGCTGAGTTAAGAGGTCTGAGCTGCTGGCCAGAAAAAGCAGATTGTCTAAATATGGGTAAACCTGAAGTCCTTTCAGCCTTAAATATGCCATGGCTGGGGATAGGCACTTTGTGAATACCCTTGGAGCAGTACAAAGACCAAAGGGCATGGCAGTAAATTGAAAGTGCAGAGAACCCACCGAGAAGCGCACAAATCTCCTGAAGACAGGGTGTATGGGAAGATGCAGGTTTGCATCCTTGAGATCCAGAAAAGCTAAGAAGGCTTGAAGGGGGACCAGGGGCAGAAGAGTACATAGGGCTAGCATTCTGAAAGAAGTCACCACCAGGAAGGTGTTTAGTAGGGAGAGATGTAAGATAAGCCTCCAAGGGCCATCTTTCCTTGGAACTAGAAACATCCTGGAATAAAAGAAACCTTCCCTGCTGGTCTTGAGGGACAGACTGAATGGTGTCTTGTTTGGAAAGTTGATCCAGAATCATGGGAAACAGATGCAGTTGACTGGAGGGAGATTTAGGTATTCCCTGAAAAGGAGGGAGGGTCTTCCAAGTCATAAAGTGTCCATTTTGGATAACTGAAATCACCCAGAAGTCCTGAGTGACCTCCATCTAAGCTGGAAGGAAAAGGGAGAGGTCAAGGGACAGAGGGGTATGACTTTGAAGAGGGTGCAAGGACTTTGGGTTGAAAGGGTTGCTGAGGAGAGGTCACAACAGCAGCTGTAGGAGTAACAGCCTTGGCTTGTGGGTGTCTACTGGAGGGCTTACAGGGTCTTGTTCCAAAAGGAACGGAAGTGGAGAAACGAGCAGATTTACTAACAAACGAAGTCTTGGCAGTGAAATGTCTATGAAATTTTGGAACTCGTGAAACTAGTAGGTGTTTCAAATCTTGGAGTTCCTTCCCTTTTTCCTGCAGTGATTTAAACAACTCTGCAGCTGCATTTCCAAACAATGAGGAATGCCTGGAAATGTAGCCAGGAATACCTTCTTAGAACAGAAGCAGAAGCTGCTGCTCTGGCAGAGGTCTCCACTGTTTCATAACTACACTAGATAGAGTGTCTAATTACCTGAGGGGATGATGACAGGAGAGAAAGGGCCAGAGACTTAGCCTCTGAATCTGGCAAGGGGGAAACAGCCTGGGTGGCCTGAGTAAGCAAAGCCAGATCATACCTGGACATGCGTGTCTGGTAATTAATTGCCCTGATAGCCAAGGTGGAAGACGTATATACCTTCTTGCCCAGCCTTTCCAAAATTTTATTTCCTTATCAGAAGGGAGCAACTTGGTAGAAGGAGATAACTGTGAGGACCTATCTGTGGTAATGGAAACCACAGCAGGATCAGCTGAGGGGCATTTAAAAAGAAATTTGCAATCCTCAGGGACCTTATAGAAATGATCAGATCTGTTTGGGGCAGGGGTTTGGGAGTCAGGGGTCTTAGATGCAGTCTTGAAAACATCTAAAAAGGCTGGCAGTACTCGAGGGACTGCTGAAAGTGCAAAAAACTCCCTCATTTTATTACCAGTTTCCCCAAAGGAAAGCTCTTCCATGGGAGAACCCCCCCCCATTAGACTCCTCCTCTAGGGAAGCATATTCCAGAGGAGAGGCAATTTGAGTGGAGTATGCTAAGGAGCCTTCATCAGATGAACACTCCTCAGAATCTGTGTCATGAATTAGAAGTTCTGCAAGCTGTCCTGAAATAAGGCCTTGGACCCCAGATGGCTGCACTGGAGAAGAGTCTGAGCCTGCTAAGGGTGAATCGAAGCTGCAGGCCTCAAAGCCATCAGGGCCTTAATAAGGCCCTGCAAAAAAACTTCCCAATCCGATGGGGTAGGAGTGGGAACATGCTTAGTCTTTTGCTTCTTTTTCACAGGCTTCTCCTGTTGAGGAGAGAAAGCAGACATATGCCTAACACCAAGTAGTTCTTTGGACAAGGAAGCTGGAGCAGTTCCTGAGTCTTCTGTAATCACTAGTTGCGGTTCCCACAAGTCATCCAAACTGGATATCTGCATAGCCTCGGATGTGCTATGATCTGCACTCCTGACAGTTTCCATGCCAGTACCCACTGAGGGAGCGGACCCTACTTCTGATCGTATTGTCAGATTTTCATCAACCTCAAGGGGTACATCAAAGTGAGTAGGCACAGCTGAAGAGGATTCAGGCTTAGCCTTGCTGACCTTCCTCTTTACAGATGGCTCATAAGCACTCAAGGAACCCTCCACAGTGTCCCTAGCCAGATGTTTGAGTCTTTGGTTTTCTAAGTATAAATTCAAAGTTGACGGATGACTGTACAAAGTTTTGGGAATGAAGGCCTGACAAATAGAGCAGGAATGATGGTCATGAGTAGGCCCTAAACAAAACAAGCATAGCTCATGACAATCTTTACATGGAATTTGCCTTCCACATCTACTCTTGCCCTTTCTGGATGACATTAAAACAGAAGGCAGTAGCAAAATATTAAATTCCCTATGGGGTACTTATCTGAAGCAGTAAGACAAACCAATGGGATTCAACGGCAGACCGAATGTACGAGTCAATCTTTCAGAATGGCGGCGAAAAAGTTATGAAGATGGTACTTGCGGACGTCCCTTTTATGGCTGACGTTGTCTGTGCCTACATTCCATGTCCCACATACAGGCAGTGGCTCTAAGATTTTCTATACAGGCCGGATGTCGGGTCATTGGGTGGAATACAACCCATATGTAAAGAATACTGCAACACTGAATACAAGGACATCATATATGTCCACACCCTGGCATAAAAAAAACACACCAAAAAACAAGAAGGATGGAGGGATGCAGCAACTACTGCAGCAATGATCACTTGAACATCTGCTGTTCTATGTTCTTCACATTGATCACTGCTGCAGCAGCCTAAGCTATATGGGTAGATTACCATAGCTTAGAACTAATGGGAGGTGGAAGGGGAAAGGCTCAGGTTTTCTGGGAGAATGGTTGTAATAAAGCCTGTCCTAGACCCGGAAAAGGAATCTAACCTATGGTACTTTTGTAAAAGTATACACAAGAGGACCAAGTTGCTGGTTCTACAATACTTCTAGAGTACAACCCTTTCCAAAAAGCCATAGATGAAGCCAAGGCCCCGGTAAAGCATGCATTGACCCAGCATGGAATAGTTTTGTTGTGGTGGGAATAACAAATGGTAATAGTTTGTGACAACCATTTGAAAAACATTTACTTTGACACAGGTCGTCCCGTCTTCTTACTTCCTAAGACATTAACAATTGATCAGAAGTTCTGAAAAATTTAGTTCTGGCAAGATAGTACCAAAGCAGTCTGTAGACATCCAAGGTATAAAGTATCTTTTATCCCTCATTTTTAGATTCTGCAAAGAAAACAGGAAGATGGCTAGTTCGGGTTAAAGGAAACTCAGATACCACTTTAGGAATAAAAGAAGGATTATTTCTCAAAGAAACTCTGTCTCTGCGAAAAATATTGTCAAGCCACCATAAGAGCTTGCAAATCAGAAACACTGCTTGCAGACATCTGTTTTCCATGTAAAGAACCTCAAAAGTCAGCCAGTGCTTGCAGACATCTGTTTTCCATGTAAAGAACCTCAAGTCAGACAGATCAAATGAAGTTAGTGATAGCTTCTCTAATACAAAATGAAGATCCCAAGGAGGAGCCATTGGTTTTATGGGAGGCTTCTTATGTAGCAGCCCTTTCAAAAAAATAATGTTTACACGAGAATGCATTGAAAGAGGTGGATCTATGTGCAGACCTGCTAAAATGGCCAACAAATAATCCTTGACAGGAAGTAAGATTGGCCAGAGTACAGTAACTCACAAAAATACTTCAAAACCAGAGAAACGCTAGCCCTGAAAGGGTGCTGATTATGTTCTTGGTGCCAACTAGAAAACCTTTTTTCATTTGCTTATATATGATTTTCTAGTAGCAGGTTTTCTTGCCTCCATCAGTACCTTCTGCATATCTGCAGAAAGTAGGTGCCTAAAAGGTTTTAAGACCCTATCAACAAGACAGTCAGTTGTTGTTGTTTGGAGCTGGGATGTATCAAACACCCCTGTAAATCCAGTCACTGAGAAAGCTTGTGGTAACTGTCCTTGGCTACTTCCAAGTGAAAAAAGAAAGTACAGTCATGTAGGGACTTACCATAACAGTAGATGTCCTACTGATCAATGTTACAGTATTACTATCATATGGGTTTTACTTGTTGATGACTGGCCAGGGTACCAAAGCTTTACCTTTGTATGATGTATGTCTGAACAATTAGCTCAACTCATAGGTATCAGGATATAAAAGCAGATGTATGTATGAGATCCTCAGACTATCTCCAAGCTAGCACTAGCCTGAAGACAACTAAGGAAAAGACAGGTCAGCTAGGAGAGGCTTAGACTGAACCCAGTAAGCAAGTTCCCCCTCTGAAAATAAGATCCTGTAGTACAGAATGTTCCTGTGTGAGTAGGAAAGGCAAAGTGTTAATGCCAATGAGAGGTGAAAGTGTAAAGAAAGGGGGGTAGATGGGAGGGAAGGAATACTGCAACACTGATTAGTAGGATATCTACTGTTATGGTAAATTCTTATACAACTGCACTATGCCATGACTGATTCACTGTTGCAGTACTCTGAACAGATGGATGATTCCCACAGCAGTAGGAAAAAGAGGGTGGTAGCTTAAAAAGAACCAGAACGGGAAGGGTCCAGGACACCAGACAGTTTGGTTCTGGCAAACTCTGTCCTGGACCCTGAGAAGGCATCCGACTTTTAGTGCTTTGTGAAGGTGTGAACAGAGGACCAGATGGCTGCTTCTAAAATAGACCTGGTGTCAACACATTTGTAGAAATCACATGAAGAAGCTACTACTTGAGTGGAGTAGGCTTTTGGGCAGTAAGGTAGACTCTTTCCATAGTAAGCATAGCAGAATAAAGTAGCCTTTGAGATCCAGGAGACAAGAGATTGTTAGGAAACTGGTTGGCCTAACCTGGACTCCATGAAGGAAACAGACAGTTGATTTGTTTTTCTGATGTCCTTAGTTTTATCCAGGCAAAATCTCAGCTGTCTGTGAATGTTTAAAGGGTGCAGTATTTTTTCTCCCTTATTCTGGGGATTAGGGAAAGCAGGCTGATCGCTTGGTAGAACGTAAGTTCACTGGCCATTTTTGGAATAAAGTATGGATTGGTTCTGTGGCTTACAGTATCTTTGTGGAAGATGAGGAAGGGAGGAATAACCATGAGATCCTGTGGGATGAAGTCAATGCCAAGAGGAGCACTGGTTTCTAAGTGCAGAATTTTCAAGGTAGCTAATGGAACTGGCTCAAAAAGAGGTAAAGTTAGCTTTTCCCAAAACAAAGTTAAGATCCCAGGGAGGAGCACTAGGTTTTTGTAGGAGTTTAATGTGTAAAACTCCCCTTTAGAAAAGTTTAACCTCTTCTTCTTTTGGCTTTTTCCTGGTTAGGGGTTGCCACAGCGGATCACCTGTCCACTCATGATTGGCAGTGGAGTTTTACAGTTTCGAGTTGCCATCCCGGCGCTTAATCTTCCATGGAAGGCACACACATGCACGCACTCACACCTAGGGCCAATTTAGAGTATCCAATCCACCTAAATCATGTCTTTGGGATGTGGGAGGAAACCAGAGCACCCAGAGGAAACCCACACGACCACAGGGAGGACATGCAGACTCTGCACAGAAGGCACCCCAGCCGAGGATTGAACCAGATAACCTCTTGCTGTGAGGCAGCAATGCTAACCGCTGCATTAACCTCTACCCTAGACAAAACAGGAGGTTCCCCAGGTAGACAAGCATTAATGGCTGATAAGTGAATTTTAATGGAACAGTAGGATAACCTAGATTGTGAAAGATTGCACAAGTATTGTAGGACTGTAAAGATGTCTGATAAAAGGTGTGTTTGTGTTTAAAGCACCAGATGGAAAATCTTCTCCACTTGGCCAAAACTTTCTGGTGTTGTTTTCTGGCTTTTTATTTTCTTTTTTTTTTTTTTAATCTGTTTATTCAAGTTTGACAATAAGCTCAACAATTATACAATAATAAACAACTACACACATTTGTACTCTTTGCCCTTTCAACAGTAAACATGGGTTACATTAGAATAAGAAATATTCAAACATCATCTTCCAATATTCCATAAAATAAGGGTGAAGATTCATGCTGTAAATAATTTGCTTGTGAGCTAATAAGTGGTTAATAGCTAAGAGTTTAAAACCATCTCATGAAAGTAACGACCTGTCCTTCCAATTGAGTGTAATATAATATTTAACTAGCATAAAGAGAGAAATTAGGATATGGAATTGTAATTTGGATAGCCCAGGGGGAGGAATGGGAAGTAGGGTAAATTTCCAAGACAAGGTAGGTTTCTCGTAGCCCATTTCTTTTTCAATTGAACCCTTAGGGAGCACCACAGTTAATAGCTACATTTACAGCCCCAAAAAGTGTGAATAAGGTCGGCTTTTTTGATTAGGACAGAACAGGCAAAAGAGGGAGGTATTGGGATATATTTTATTTAAAATACAAGAAGTTAGAGGCATTACTTAATAACATCAGTTGAGTATACTTAAGTTTTTTTTAAACGAGATGAATCAGGAGGATCTTTGGACGGATTTGGAGATTTGACTACTTCAGACTGAGGAATCTTGGTCAAGCCAGTACTTAGAATGAATGACCTCCTTTTGTGTTTTAATACAACTAATAAGTTCATAGGAGTTGAAAATCATTTTATTTTTAAGGAGGAGTATTTTCCATATAGATTGTCAGGAAATAATATCATCTGCAATTAAGGAAGGTTCCTCTAAGATAGTGTGACAGAGTTCTTTTATTTGTCTTATGATAAACTGTATATTTTTTTGGGAAAGTTCATCTGAATTCTTGTAACCGAAATAGGGTCATGCCTAAAAGGAAAGAAGTCTGAAATAGATTTATCCCTTAAAAGAGGGTATTGGTCTAGGTTAATCATTTTCTTGTTTAGTTTGAGGTTAGGATTAAGATGAATTGGTTGTAGGGAATTGAAAGCAGGAAATAAGTTTAGAGATTTAAAGATTTTTTTGTAAGCTAATTATTTTATGTTTTAAGGATATATGTATATTAATCCTATTCAGGTTTTTCCCTGTTTAGGAAAGGGAGGGCTTTAGGGTTGAAGTTGAATGATTTAATATAGTTGTAAAATAGTTTAATTCAAACTGAGGACCAACTCGAAGACTTAGGTGAAAAATCAGACATGGCTAATATTCTGCTGCAATTAATAATATTACAGTATAATTTGAAGTCTGGTAGGCCAAGGGCTCCTTCTTTGGAGTAAGAGAGCTTTTTGTAGCTAATTCTAATAGATTTGGAAGACCATAGAAAGTTAGAAAGGGAGAAGTGTAGAAACTTAAAAAATGTTATAAATTATTATATTAGAGGCATTAAAAACTTAAAAGAATCTAGGAAGGATATTCATTTTAATTGTGGCTACTTTAGCTAAGAATGGAAGTCTGAGTTTCGACCATCTATTTAGGTCTTTTTGGATGTTCGACCATAGGCTTGTAATGTTGCTATGATAGTAATGAGAGACATCTTGGTGAAATGAGACCCCTAAATATTGTACGGATTGGTTAATAGTAAATTCCAAAGATGTTGCATCAAAAGGGAGTTGACAACAGGAGTTGATCAGAAAGATTAATGATTTACTGGGATTTAGTTTACAGTTAGAGAGTTTTGAGAAGGAGCCAATAGGGAGTATAATTTTCGGAAGATCTGAGTTAGGAAGAGAATAGTAGAGGTTTAAATCATCAGCGTAAGCTGATAGAAGAATGTAGGTACCATGGAGAACAAGAATGTGATGGAATGTTTTTTGAGTAATTAAAAGAAATAAAAGTTCAATGTAGAGGTTAAGGAGATAGGGGGATAGTGGGCAGTCTTATCTCACCCCAATCTTAATATCAATCCTGGAAGATAATAGCTTATTTATTTGCAAAGTGGTGTGGGCCTTAGAATAGAGAGTTTAAATAATCTGTATAAAAGTCTGGGATATAGTGAAGTGGGGAAGAATCGCAAGTAAAAAGTCAATGTTAAGCCAATCAAAGGCTTTAGAAGCATCAATAACTAGGGAATATATAGGGGTACTGGAGAGAGTAGAGAGGGATATCATAGCATCAAGAGTAAGAGTGTGGTTAAACGTTTGTCTGTGTTGTATAAAACCTGATTGTTCAGGGGAAATAATATGAGGAATAACGGATTTATTTCTGTTGGCTAGTAAGGAGGCGAACATATTTATGTCCCGATTAATTAGGGAGATAGGTGTATAGTTCCAAGGGTTCTTAAGGTCAGAGTTTGATTTAGGAATAAAAATCATTTTAGAGGCATTTAAATGGAGATCATTTATTCCATATTGGATGATACAGTTAAAGAGGTGCAACAGGATCTTGGATAATTCAGGAGCGAAGGCTTTACAAAATCCAGCGATGAAACCGTCTGGACCAGGAGCATTATTAGGTTTGAGATTATTAATTGTTGCAATTATTTCTTGTTGAGTGATATGGGAAGATAAGGACTCTTGTTCCTTACTAAGTTTGGGAACATTTAGCTGGTTTAGAAATGCTTCTAACTCTGACATATTCAACGAAAAATCACTTGAGTTATATACATGAGTATATAAGGTTTCAAAAAGTTTAATTTTATCATGATTGTGGTGATACGTTTTACCTTGGTATGTTATTTCTGATATAACAGGAGGTTTGTTTTGGTTAATTAGTCTTGCCAAAAATTTGGAGGGAAAATGAGCCCATTCTGAGTAATTGGCCAGAGTTGTGATTTCTTGAAAAGATAGATTTTCAGTGTGTAAGCAGTCTAAAACAATGTGTGAGAAGATCACTGAAAAACCAATAAGTAAAAACAAAATAAAAACTCCAGCAAAGCTAGAACTTCCACTGAGTGACCTCCCAAACCTCTTGTACCAGAGTCCCATGGGATATATGCAAATGATCCTTATGAACATCATGTGTTTCAGCTCCTTGGCGATTCTGAATGCCCATGACTTGTTTCGTCATTTTACTGGACAATTTCAGGCCAATAAAGCCAAACCCCACTAGCTGTGGATATGCATATTTCGGCCTTGTTATGACCTTGTCAGCATATTTTTGTTCCTTGCATATATTAATATGTTTAGCTAATGCATTACGGTCATTGCCATCACAAATATCCCTAAGGTGCTCACCTATTCTATTCTTCAACTTTCGTTCAGTTTTGCCAATGTAAAAACATGAGCAAAGTACACATAGGGCACAATAAACAATTCTCTCCGCGTTACAGGAGAATTTACCACTGATTCAAATGTTCATTCTATTGACTTACAACTTCAGCTTCAAGTATATTGCTACAAAACTTGCATCTTCCACATTTATACATATGTCCCCTACTTCGTTTTGGTGCATGATGTTCAAAAATATTTTTCAAACAACAACCTTTCCTAAATACACAAATCGGACCTTCCCCAAGAATACTTACCATATCCTTGTCACTGCGTATGAATTCCCAGTTCTTATTTAATATATTTTTAATGTTATATGCATCCCTACTAAAAGTAGTTATAAAACTATTCTGATATGATTTATTAATTTCAGCCACCTTATTGTCAATAATAATGCACAATAAACATGGAATTCTAAATTAGGTTCCATATAACAAAGTATTGGCAGCTTTGTAAAAACACGCCCTAAACTCTTATATGACAGAATTTAGCAACTGTCATAAAAATGTGCAACATATGGTTTAAACGCTCGTATTACATAGGTTAAAACTGTTTTTTTTAAATATATATTTTTAATACAGTGAGACAACTAAATGGGAAGAAATTCGGGCAATCAAAATATATACTAGAACACCACCACCTTCTCTGATAATCTAAGAAGCCGATGCTTAAATATGTAAATATAAAACTTATCTCATATAATACAACATGTAAACCTAATAAATACCAACTAAATAAATAGCTAATAGTTCCATGTTTATTGTGCATTTGTTTATCTTTTGTTGGCAGTTGAGTGATTGCACATGAACAATCGTTGTTTATATTTATTAGAGTACTGCCAATATATATTAGTTATTTATTTATTATTTATTACTATTTTATGCATGAGATTTGCACTTGAACATGGTTTTCAGCTCAATGTTCTTTTTAGATATACTGTTTCTTTAATTAGAACTTTGTGCTCTGCCAGGAAGTGATGTCATTTGGGAGGGAGATTTTCAGTGTTTTTAGTATTTAAACTCTGTTTTAATGTTCAGTTCTTGTTTGATAAAGTCTCCTGAATTGTATAATTGGAGATGAAAGCGCTTATTATTTTACGTTGGTGAATACTGATAATCGTTTTTATTCTAATAAAGGACTGTTTTTACCATTCTGCGTTGGTATATACTTGCCAGTGGACTCGATTTACTTGTTGGTTTCTTTTCTATTGGCTAGAATTGTGCCATAAGTAGACATTTTAGGCATTCCTTCTAGGTCTAGGCCTTGAAGAGATGTCTTGGCAGCAGAAGTAGAGGTGGATATGCGTAAAGCAACTTCCTCATCCATGTGAAAGAGAAAACATCTGTCCTCCAAGTTGGAGGTTTCTGGGTCCTTATGCAGAACACGGTAAGTAGGTAGTTTTTGGGAGAGGCAAAGAGGTCAACTCTTTGTTCAATGACCATTCATGGGGATCTTCCAAGTACCTGTTTAAGGAATTGCCAACACATTCTGTTCAGAGGGGATGTGTACCTGTTTAAGGAATTGGCAGCACATTCTCTTCAGAGGGCATGTATGTGGCTGAGAGAACCAGATTCAATTGGGACGATAAATGACAAACCTCCAGTGATAGTCTGCACAGAGAGTAGGATTTTGTGCCTCTTTGTATATGTACCACATTACCGTGGTGTTGTCTGTAGGTACCAGAAGCGTGCCTGGCTTCCAAAGGTGTGAGAAGGTCTACAGGACTAAAAGAAGTGCCCTAATTTATTTTAACTTGATATATGATCCTTTACTGCATGGGCTGGCCACTTCCCCTGAACTCTGTAGTCCTCCACACCCTGTCCAAGGCATCTGTAAACAGGAATTGGTTGTGTGGGATTGGAATAAATGGAAGACATTGGTTGAGTGTAACCTAGTTGCTCTACCAAAGGAGTTCCTTCTTGATAAATGGAAGAAAAAAGGGGAATGTTAGCACTGAGAGGGGGGTGGTGCTGAAACCACACTGATTTTAGCACCATCACCCTTTCAATTTCAGGTAACACTGTATTTTCCTCATGTGTAATCTGGTGAGGAATAACACTGTGATGGTGGCAACCATGAATCCCAAGGTGCTGAGAGCTTGTCTGCCTGAACAATAAGTGGAAAGAAGAAGAAACTCATTGACAGAGAGATGACCTTCTCTTGAGGAATAATGATGTGTCCAGATGGCATCCCAGGAAAGTCACTTGCTGGGAAGGGGTGAGCTGGGATGTTTTCTAGTTCATAATGAATCCCAGCATGGTCAAAAGTTGTATTGTATAATGAAGATCATCCCAGGTATGGGAAAAAATGAGTGCCACAGAAGGCCACCACTGGGGCCAGGCACTTTGTGAAGTGAACACACTTGGAGCCAGTCGTAGACAGAAAAAAGGGCAAGCCTTACAAAGCACGATGAAACATTTCAAATGGCAGTCTAAACAAGTGTCTGAAGTGCAAAAAAGATGTTACAGTTTACCTTAGATTTTAAATCTTGAGGGACAGGTTGGCTCCCTAACCATGCATACCACCTAATCACTGAACCAGTGGCAGCTGCTCTGGGAGAGGCACCCACAGCATCACAACTACATTCAGTACTGCAATTAGCTATTTGAGAAGACTGAGCCACTAAAGACTGCATGAGCTGTTTTGAGTCTGGACTCTATGGCTCTGTGATAGCCTTGATTAAAGACTGTAATATGGAAAGTAAGAACTTGGTCATTTGAGTTTGACAAGTTATGGCCTTAACAGCAAGTGTGGAGGAAGTGTAAACCTTGTTGCCCCATCTGTCCATTGCTTGACTATATTTGTCATTAGGAAGAACATCAGTGCCAGGAAGTAACTTGGAAGATTTGTCCAAAGCTAAAGAATCTGCAGCTGTGTCTGCCACAGGATTTTTGTACAGGAACTTGAGTTTATCAGGAACTCTTCAGAACCGATCTGGTCATTTTGGCACACGGGCTGAGAGTCGGGAGATCTGGAGTTAGCCTTTACAGACATCCAGGTAAGTCTCTAACACAGGTGGGACTGGAGAGAGAGCAGGAGTGTCCATATCTAATAAACACTAACATCTTTTTTTGCACCTCAGACACTTGTCTAGATTGCCATTTGAAATGTTTCATCATGCTCTGTAAGGTTTCTCTAATGGAAGCCTCTTCCAAGGGGGAATCTGGAGAAAGGAAATCACCTTCACATGATGCCTGATTATAAGGTGTGGTTTGAGAAGTCACAAAGGAAGGGGGCTTCAGTGACATGATTGTCTTGAAAAACCCTTGATAGACATCAAACCACCCTTTTTCATTGGCTGCAGAAGGTGATGTTGGGTGTTTGAGTTTGGGGGAAGGATGTCTGCCTGAATTAGTTTAAGAGGCTCTGAACCTTATTGCATTCCTGTGAGAATTCCGGGAATCTCTTCCCTCACAAGGATCTGTGGGATTCCCTGAGGGCCCTGTAATACAAAGATTAATGGCTTGTTGTAGGGTTCTGCTGTCTGTGCAGCCTCAGGAGCCATACCAGCCTCTGATGGGGTCATTATAGAGGAAATGTGAGACGTCAATGGTCATACCACGGGTTCGCTCACCTCAGCGGGTAATTCTGATACCAAGACAACAGCTGAGGAATCCTCTTTTAGTCTCTAAGTTTCTTCGTAGGCAGGAGGCCTATGGCTGGGCCTTCCGACATAGTGGATTGGGCCAAGCGCTTAAGACATTGGGTCTCAAGGAACATATTAAGTGTAGAACCAGTGTTTGTTGCAGTGCACAAACAATTCTAAAAGGGAAAAAAACACACATTAGCTAATTTATCATTCAGTCCTTTTTTTCTGGGAGGAGTTATCAACTGTACTGCAAAAAGGAGAGCAGAAAAGTTATAAACAATTTTTCAACAACTTAAGTTTTAATCTGTAGATTTGTACACATTTTACATACATATACACATAAAAAATGTTAACATTTATTGTTTTCCATTGTTGTAGGACCTATTATTGTTTTTTAACACAAGTGGAAAGTAGATTCATTGGAAAGGCTGTTGGTCCAGATGACATACCTGTGGAAGCATGGAGGTGTTTAGGTGAAATGGCAGTGGTGTTTTTAACTAGATTGTTTAATGAAATCTTGGAAAGTGAGAGGATGCCCGAGGAATGGAGAAAAAGTGTTTTGGTACCGATTTTTAAGAATAAGGGTGATGTGCAGAGCTGTAGTAACTACAGAGGGATTAAACTGATCAGTCACAGCATGAAGTTATGGGAAAGAGTAGTGGAAGCTAGGTTAAGAAGGGAGGTGATGATTAGTGATCAGCAGTATGGTTTCATGCCAGGAAAGAGCACTACAGATGCGATGTTTGCTCTGAGAGTGTTGATGGAGAAGTACAGAGAAGGTCAGAAGGAGTTGCATTGTGTCTTTGTGGATTTAGAGAAAGCATATGACATGGTACCTAGAGAGGAGTTGTGGTATTGTATGAAGAAGTCGGGAGTGTCAGAGAAGTATGTAAGAGTGGTACAAGATATGTACGAGGGTAGTGTGACAGCGGTGAGGTCTGCGGTGGGAGTGACGGATGTATTTAAGGTGGAGGTGGGATTACATCAAGGATAAGCTCTGAGCCCTTTCTTATTTGCAATGGTGATGGACAGGTTGACAGACGAGATCAGACAGGAGTCCCCATAGACTATGATGTTTGCAGATGACATTGTGATCTGTAGTGAGAGTAGGGAACAGGTGGAGGAGACCATGGAGAGGTGGAGATATGCTCTAGAGAGAAGAGGAATGAAGGTCAGCAGGACTAAGACAGAATATATGTGTGTGAATGAGAGGAAGGATAGAGGAATGGTGGGATGCAGGGAGTAGAGGTGGTGAAGGTGAATGAGTTTAAGTACTTGGGAATCAACAGTTCAGAGTAATGGTGAGTGTGGAAGAGAGGTGAAGAAGAAAGTACAGGCAGGATGGAGTGGGTGGAGAAGAGTGTCAGGAGTAATTTGTGACAGACAAGTACCAGTAAGAGTGAAAGGGAAGGTCTACAAGAGGGTAGTGAGACCAGCTATGTTATACGGGTTGGAGATAGTGGTCAAAAGTCGGGCTGCTATCAACCTGGGTGCCAAAATCCCTCACGACTGATTGCGTGCTTAGGACATTGTTATAATGTGATAATTTGTGGGGATGTCACTCTCCCCAAAGGGGATGATGATGCATTTTTTGGTATATTAAGTGTGGACAGCCTGGCTCGGAGGGTTTTCAGAACAAAAGACAGTCAGATGGATCAAGATTTATGGTCATGTTCAGGCCCTAAACAAAAGAGGCATTTAGTGTGGAAGTCTTTGCATGGAATTTGTCTACCGCACTCACACTTAACCTCTCCTATCTGACATTTAACAACAATTAGCCAAAAAACAGACAAGAAAACAGAAGAAGGTTCCCCAATGGGGCACTTAGCTGATCTGACAAGCGAAGCTATGGTACCTAGCCACCACAAGATTACAGTCCATTGGGTGCAATAACCTGTATTTGTGCTGGTGGCGAGAAAGTCTGACATCTGGAAATACTAGGTCTGTTTGCACCAGTAATCCTGTCAAAAGGAGACAAATACACCTAGTACAAGCTTTAACTGACTGGCTTCCTCTCTAACATGTCTGCTATATTTAGCACAGAGCTACATCCACCCAGAGTCTTTTGTTCAAGACTCTGAGGTGTATTAAGATACAGGCTTTTCATCAAAAGTGAAAACAGCTTTTTAATCAAATTCTGCTTAAATATTTTAAGTTGCATTTATAGTGACCTGTGTGCTGATACTTTTTTGTACTTCTCTACTGTCTGTTCATTAACCTGTTTACATTTTTTTAGTTTGTTCTGGGCCCTTAGTCTTGTAGCTTCATTTGCAGTTGTGTGAGGATTGTACATTACTGCAAGATTTTAGCATTGTTTATACATTATACTGCATTTCTGTTTCTGTAAAGGTTGCTTTTTTTTATTTTGAACCCAGTCTGGACAGTCTTGTAGCTTCTTTCACATTTGTGGCAGGACTATGATCCACTGCCAGATATGAGCCTCATTTAGTCATTTACTACAGTGCTACTGGTAAACTTCTGCACGGTCTGGTGCCTTAGTCTTTGGTAGGTGTGCAGTAGTGGCAGTAATGTCAGTTCTGCTCCAGGGTTTGTGCTTCAGTACTTTTTACAGCCGTATATATTTGATTAAAGTTGCATTACAGTGCTGTGTGTTTACTCTGGTGTTTTTTTTCTAGTTCTTTGAGTCTAACCCCCCCCCCCCACCCCCCAATTAGGCATAAAGCTAATGTTTCTGAAATTCTACCACAGGACTTGAGGTCCAGTTTGATTTTTCTCCAATCCCAGCCCTCCCACTCTTTTCTTCTTGTGGTTTTAAAAGGCTGCATCTCTAGTTTCCGCCCCCTTATGATAATCTGACTACCAAAAAACCCTCTCTTCCCTCTTTCATTACTATTATCTGTTATGTAACCTATTTAAGTACTTTTCCACTCATTGTTTCCATATATCCATAATACTAAGTGCTCATCCAGCAAACCAGTATTGCACTTGAATAAACCGCCCTTAGTACAAACTGTCTCCTGCACATTTTCCCATCTGCTTGCTTCCCTTGTCACACACTGAGGGAGGCCTGAGTTAATCGTGCTCTATCCTTGGCAGATAAGAGATTTATTTTACTGTTTTACACTTCAGTTAACTGTTTAAGTGTTGCTGCTTTATTTATTGATTTTACCTTTCTAAAGGTCCCTAACACTTGAAATCATTCAGACTTCATCCCCTGCCCTCCGCCTCCCTCCATGAAATATTAGCATCAGCCCCACCAACTGCTAAAAATTAGCAGTTCCTGGTGGCACTCGCTAAGGCCTAAAGCACAGCTTTAGTGGGCCCAAACAATATGCTGGGATGCCTCCTAAATAGCTGAAAACCTGACCTATCAGGACCACTTGAGTCACTTTAGAACTATAAACTCAAAACAGGCTTTGTACCACAAAAATGGAGGACTGTAATGGTCATCCCACTTTACAAGGTTGACCCAGGGAAATTACAGCCCTACTAGTTTGACTAGTCCATTATAAAAAGCCATGGAGTGAATTATCACAGAAATGATCAACAAAGACATGGACTACATTCAGACACTGGACTCAACCCAATTTGGCTTTATCAAGGAAAGATCATGGCTACTAAACCTTACGGACTTCTTTGAGAAGGTCATCAAGGGAATGGATGAAAGAAAAACTGTGCATACCGCCCACCTGGACCTGGCTAAGGCATTAGATACATTACCCCACTCGAGTGTGGTTGACAAACTCACCAAACTGGGCATAAATCTCTGCGTAGCTCACTGGATTTTCAGCAGGTTCAGAGACACAATGCTGGAAGTCAGGATTGGTGATAACAACTCCACTAAAAGACTGGTCACCAACAGGGTACCTCATGGTTCTCTGCTGGGACCACTCCATTTTGGCATCTACTTCTTGGAGGTAAAGGCTAATGTCAAAGGCGTTTGGATGACCAAGTTCACAAATGACTGCAAACTTGAGAGCTAGCACAGATTCTCCCGATGACACAAACAACTTACAGGAGGGTCTAACCCATACAAATAACTGATGCAAAAGCCATGGACTAAAACTCAATGTCAAAAAATGCATTATAGGGTCTTTTGGAAAACTGCCACCCAGGCTAATTACTCAATCAATAAGACACCCCAATGAGTTGACCCAGTAAGTCAGAGATCTGGAAACGTATGTAGAGAATAATCTGGCATTTGACCAACATGTGGACAAGGCAGTAAGAAATCATTCTACGTTGCCCAACTTATAAGTAAGAGCATGGCATCCACATCCAAAGAAGTCATACTGACACTTTACTTAGACCTTATCAGACTCATCATCGAGTGTAACTGACCAAACATATGCAACAGTTGGAACACCCAAAATGTTTCCTTACCAGGAGAATCCAGGGTATAAACACATTGTCCTACGTGGATCAACTTAAAGCCTTATCTCTACTCTGTCTCCTACAGGTTATTGAGAGGCAAGCAATGCCCGGCATACAGGGAATTCTTGCATCCACCACTGAAATGAACAGCATCAGAGCCACTAGATCTAAGGATTTAAATTTGCCTGTGACATAAATAAGACATGTTGGTGAGACAGTGTCTCAAAGGATCCCAATACTGTGAAACAAAGTACCCACACCCATGTGAAGCATAGCCCATCCCTAATCTTATTTAAATGTAACCTTGACCAATGGTTGGGAAACCGGAAATTCAACTTGTGTCTGGCCCCAAGTCTCTGATAGACAGAGGCAGACAGTAATGCCCCACATAATCTCTAGAAACTTCCTAACTACCATACCCCCCCCCCGAATAAATGTCCATGACATACAGGGGACACAACTGGGTAGAATTGCACGGCTAGGCTTTTAAATGTCCTGGTGGTCGTTAGCCTAGTATACAACTATAAACAGCTTCCCCAGGGATGGGCACAACATTCTGGCTACACAAGGGCACATTCCCTGCTCCTTCTCTCATGACCAACAAAACTGGCTCTTCCTTCCCACTGACAAGACCCCAACAACAGCAGTGGATGTGATTAACACCCAAGTCCATGATGGTGGTTATACAGACAGCATCAGAGGGATCCAAGAGAAAAAAATATGAGTGGTCTGAGGAGCTAGCTTTGGACACAGCAGTGTCATCTTCCTGTGGCTGTTGCAAATTACCAGCCTGCTGTGATGGTAAAGACTGCTTAGTTAACTTTTTCTTTTTGTAGCTGGAAGAAGGTCTAACTGAGGGACCAGTAGTTTGTTTCATGGTTAGGCTGGACATACTGCTTGTTTACTGGGGAAGCTTTGCAGCAGTGGTCGGTAAAACAGGAAAGTAGAAAAAAAAGTCACCTTTTCCCACAAAAAAAAATACACGGTAAAAAAATCATTTTGCCAACTTCTCCAGCCTGAAAAAGTAAAATAAACACAGTTTCTCCACAGAAAAAGTAGCTTTGGACAACTTTTAACAGCTGTTTACCACAAAAGGAAATTTTAAAGTAATGCTACAGTCAATAAAATTCATTTGCCCTAGCTTTAAATCAGTTGTTTTTCAAAAAAAAAAAATGTTTTAAACAACAGTTATCTGGAAGTTCTTTTTCCCCAGAAGGGAACTTATCTGCCCAGCAATAGGACAGCATTAGCCAACTGCCTATCCTACAAAGCCCACAGAGAAGCCCTTTTCTCAGTGGCAGGAAGGCTCTGAAGG
Source organism: Protopterus annectens (assembly GCF_019279795.1). Taxonomy (NCBI): domain Eukaryota; kingdom Metazoa; phylum Chordata; order Ceratodontiformes; family Protopteridae; genus Protopterus; species Protopterus annectens. The sequence continues at coordinate 1,115,229,065 of NC_056732.1, read as the reverse complement.
GCTTGTCGCCCAAACCTGTCATTTTAGTCAGCTCAGCTCAAACTGTCTAATGGCGTGGCCACAAGAAAGGTGTCCTGAAGTACTGGGAGCTAGCTGGCTGTTATAGCCTATGCAGGGCACAACACATACCACTTGTGCTACTGCAACAGCAATCAATATGAACATCTCCAGAGAGAGAGAGAGATAAAGATTATTTAGCATAAGACAGCTTGGGGAGTTGTCCTGACACAAAGTTAAGGACTATTACAATACATTGGTAGTAGATTATTTTCCATCAAAGAAAATGCACAAGAAGAATCACTGGTAGCGTAACAGGAAACTGGAATGCCTAGGAATTTATCTTATAAATCCAGTCAACAGTTAAGAGATTATGTGCCATTTTAGATGACAAGATATCAAACATTAGAAGACCTTTTCTGATTTGGCAATAATTCTAGAAAGGGGCCTTACAAATGTATTTTCATACTAGAACCAGTTCTGATTAAAATGATAATGTACTGATGTATGATGTTATACTCTACGTTTACTTAAGATGTGAAAATGTTAAATAAAGCAATGGAAAAAAATGTATGTTTTGCTATGCTTTTTGTACTTAGCAAAGCTTTTTTTTTTAATATCAGCTTCAAGTGGGGGACGTGACACAGGTAAGGTAAGGGATGTAAAACTTTATTTTGGAAGAAAGAAATCTGAGGGTGGTATGGGAAGTTTGAACTTTACTAAAAAATTCTTCAGGAAACTGGGATACCAGATATACCTGTTCATGTTCAATTCATATAGATCAAAGATGTACAAAGGACACATATAGGGCAGTTTGGAGAGAGACACTACTCAAACAGCTAAAATCCAAGACTCTGTCAACATCCAGGATTTTTTTTCATGTCTTAGGCAAAATCAATACAATAAAGGAGGAGGATGTTCCAGAAATAATCTTGCCGCCACTCTTAAATCTGACAAACTGTATATACTGTATAAAAATATACATTTTCTAAAATTTAATTAACATTCCCTACACACAAGCAGCTAAAACTCCAAAACTCTGACCAAATACGAAAAAAACGTAGCAGCAGCTTAGGAAAACACCAACACTCTTTAATAGCACCAGTGGTAAGCGTTTTCATCTCTTCACTTATTCATACAACAGAAAGACGAAAGCGCTTACCGTTGGTGCTATTAAAGAGTTCGGGTGTTTTCCTAAGCCGCTGCTTTGCTTTTTTTGTATTTAATTAACACAGTGAGAAAACACACATGAGCATACTTTAGTGTCTGATGATGGCCTGAATAGAATTTTGTCACAGTAGCCTGTGTTTTCAATTCAAGGACATTAAATCTAGGTTAAATTTATATCTTATAAAATGCCTAGTGCTACTTTGGTGTGTCCAAGGGAGTAAATGAATGAATACATGAGATGTAATATGTCTAAACATGTTTTCAGATGCAATCAGGTTCAAATAAACTGCAAGTTACTGTAAATTAGACAATACTATAATTGTCAATAAAATTGTGAGATTTATAGGGTTTGTTTTAACTGTCTTGCACCCAAAGAGCCTATCTGTCGAACTACGAGAAACATGAAAGCCAGAATTAAACAACATAGGTTAAAGTTTTAAAATTATTTAGTAGTACATATGTAAGAAGTAGAGGGCAGTAAAACAGAAGGTTTTAACTATACTGTACTGGCTGGTTTTCCTTTGTGACATGGAGGTGAAAATGTGGCAGATTTAAACCAAAAGAAATCCAGAATGATTTTAAAATCTGATATGCTTACACCTAGAGGTCTCAATACTGAACTTAACTGATGACGTCTGACTTAACATGGTGAATTGTGATAATTTAAGATGTATTTACATTTAAGAAGCTGTTTTACTGAATTAATTATTGTGCTATTATTATTTAAAGAAATAGTCACACTATATTACTTTTACACCTCTAGAAGGTATGCTGCTAAAGCTCTAGGGTGAATGCAGCTTTTTCCTGCTTCCTAGTCTTCCTGTGTTTGTGTAAGCTGTATTTTCTTCATTTAAAAGTGTATATAATTATTTGTAATATGTTCCAAAAGGTTTAAGTATAATTTTCTAATTTTTTTGCTAAGAACTATCAAAGTTGTTGTTGTTGTCTTTCGGCTTTTCCCAGTTAGGGGTTGCCACAGCGGAACTCTGGTCCGCTAATGATTGGCAGTAGATTTTCATGGTGCAGAGTTGCCAGCTCAACGCCCAACCTTCAACGAAGGCACGCCCATTCACGCATGTCTTTCGGAATGTCACTCGACCCGCGGGGAGAACATGCAAACTCCACACAGAGGGCACTCCCCACACTCCAGTCGAGAATTGAACGGGAAAACCTCTTGCTGTGAGGTAACAACGCTACCACTGCACCACAGCGGCTATGTAAGAACTATCAAAGTATAATTGAGAATTTGCCTCCTCCACATAGTATACAAGGAGGTTCATCTTGGCAGGTCTTTGTGACAGTGTGCAAAGTTCTGTTATAGTCAATTTCTGTAAGGTGTAGGTACATCACTTCTGTTCAGGATGGGGAATCCAACATTTTCATAATATATTTTTAATCTACTGACACTACAAAAGAAGTAATCATGACAAATATTTCTTCAAAAACATGACAACAGAAATATATCATCCTAAAAATCCATGTATTGACGACAGCAAAACAGCCCACCAAATTTTAATGTTCAGTGGAGTACAAGTCCATAAGAGTAAAATGGCAAAGCTAGGTGCAGTCCAGAAGAAACATATTTCCAAGTACGATTCCCTAAAACATTTGCAAAACACTACCAAAAGGTGACTAGGATGTTGCTTTCTATATACACACACCAAATATGATTTGTGATGACATTTTAGCATGACAAGATATACATTTTTATCATAACTGGTTTCATGTAAGGCATGGATATATGACTACTGTTTATGGTAGGGAATTCAATACATGTCCAGGAAATATTTATACTGAGTTAGCACTAAAGTCATACTAAAGTTACTGCACTCCCCCCACAAAATGACCTTTTCTTATACTGTAAATGTGCTGGAAGCCTTCACTAATAGACACAGATGATACACGTTATATGAAAATGAAGGGAGACAAATCTCTTCATTGCCAACTAAGAGTTGGTTTGGATCAAACACTCATTTGCTTCAAATTAAACAAACGACATGCTATGGTTGACAAACTTGTTGAATATGGGTATAAAGGGGTTACTGCTTGTAATATACAAAGAGTGTGAATCCAATGTGCGTGTGAGATTAATGTTGCAACTGCTGATTTGTGTATATGGTATTTGTATAAATAGTGGCAGAGTGCAAGCATGTTACAAATGATACTGTGCTATTTCAGTGATATGCATGTTAGAAAGGTGAGATTTTGTGACTGTGAACTAAACAATCCCCTGGATTTATTAATCTCCTGTGCAGGACTAGCGTAGTCCTACATGGAGGCGGCCGCTTAGGAGTAGGATGACAACGCGCCATGCATATTAATGAAGGCGCGCTGCCCGACCTCTTAGGCATACACGGAGTGTGTACGAGTGCAGGGGGCGTGTCTGAGAGCAGAGCATTCTGAATAAACATGCCCTTGCAAAGGAGAACAGCAAAAAGTGGAAATAAATGAGTGAGGCCGCTCATAGGTGTCCACATATCCCCACCAACAGTCTCCCATGCATACAACAGCAACAAGACATAAAGATGAAAAGAAGAAACCCCCATATTGCTGTCTAAAGCTCCGAGTACAGCATGCTGATGTGGGACTACGCTTGTTTGGGCAGCGGTAAGCAATGCCCACATTGGTTAAGCAATGTGAAGGCCAACTCAGTGTAAGACGCCATAACCAGAGGTCAGCAAGTCTGAGCCTAGCACACACCAGCGCATACCCACCTACACTTCCCCCACAGTGCCTTAGGCACGCTGTAGCCCACAGCCCTCATCGTGGCCAGTAACAACATAATCAGCACTCCCAAGTCCCCCCCCTGCACACTATAGTCCAAGTGAGTTACCACAAAGGCATGGCAGATATACAATCAGCTGCTGTTATTGCAAACATATCATCCGGCACAGACAGTCAACAGTATAGGAAATGTATGCAAGTATGTACATTAATACCAGCAAACATGTGCACAGTGCTTAGTCACAGTATTCTGAGCAGTCTATGAGTATCAATGAACAGTGCCTGTCCACGCATACTGTGAGAACACTAGTCTTGTATAATACTGATGAGAGGAATGGAAAATGGAACACGCTGTGGGGGTGTGTTTCATCCGCGGAAGCGGGAGATGAGGCTGGTCTGGTGTGTGAGCAAACCGCTGCTTCTCAAAACCCTGGTAGGATGCTAGCAGTGGAAGAAACAGTGTAGAGCAGCAAAGTCTACTTGTGACACAACAATTGATCCATCCCTGCTAGGACGCACCAGATTTTGTGGGTCACAATGATGTTTCCACCGGTATCGGAGGTGGATGAAGGGAAGGCTCGAACGTATGTGGACTAAACGGATGAAGAGCCTGCAGAAGGTTGCATCCCGACAGTAAAATGGAGGTGTACCGAGATGTGCAGAGAGGGAAATGTGTGGAGGTATGGTATGGCAGGGCTAGCAACTGGAGATTGGATGGGTGCTGTGTACGTGGAGCTCGGGGGCCGGGGAAAGGGAGCATGGGTATGGCATTAAGGTATAAATATGCAAATTACGCAGAACTGCAATTGTGTAATGGGCAAAGCATCCGCCTAACGCGCACGCATTCTTGGTTCGAGTCCCACTGCAGCACATTCTATTTTCCGTGTGAAATCAGTATAACAACATCGTTTTGCTGTATAACCTACTAAATGACATTTACACTTGAACAGGAGTACTGAATTACAAACAGACCCACTCACTATTCAAAGGACATGAGACGACACACAGATATGTATACAAAGACAACCTTTAATGGTGTATTTTACAATAATGTATGCCATTACCAACAGCACACAGATCTGGACTTATTTAATCAGTGAGGAATGCAAGGCCCACACAGAAAAGTAAATGCAGACAGTGCGGATATATAACATACTATGCTGTCCAGGCCAAGCCCGTCAATTCTTACAACTGTAGACAAAGGATCTGCCATCAAGATAGGTAACAATAAACAATAACAGATGTAGTTCAGCAGCCGCCAGTTACACCCTGTAGTCAAGGCCTAGGGGGACATTTATTACCTGTGATAATGTCTATGTATCTGTCACAGTTTACTATCATATTTTCGAATGTAACTCTGTCGACTGCACTTTTGTCGAACAAGGAAAATCAAAAATGGTAATGTCGAACTCCAAAAGCCAACCTAGGAATGGGTTTTAACATGGTTCGAGATAAGGGAGAGGTTTGTAATTCGGCAATAGCAATGAACACCTATCTCGACCCACGTTAAAACCCATTCCTCGGTTTTTGGAGTTTGACATTACTGTTTTCGATTTTCCGTGGTCGACAAAAGTGCAGTCGACGGAGTTTCATTCGAAAATATGATAGTAAACCTCTGTCACATGTATGGACCCTGACCAACAAATGTCGTGGGAGTCCACGATATGACTGGGGTGATAGCAGGAATGCTAGCAGTAAATTATGATAGGCCAGTACTTAACAACTCCTAACCGTATCACAGCAAGACAAAGCCAGCCATATATGTGGAGGACAGAGGCAGGAACACAGGGCCATACTTGTAATATTGCTGTTACACACCCTGCAAATTGCTGCTGTTACAGGATTCGTTGCAACATACCCTTATGCAGGAATAACACATCAGGAACATAACTGGAAGTAGCCATGTACTGACAGCACACAACAGACAGATTGCCAGGGATATATCTAGGACAAGACCTGTGTGGTGCACAGGCAAACGCAAACAGACAATCCACTGGCCATCATGTGGACAGGCCCACTGTTGAGAGCTATGCAGTCAGACTGCATTCCATCCTAAACTACTATGTACACGCAAACACTGCAAGACCAGCAATGTACAAAGCACATAACACTACTCACTCTGGCTGTAGGTCTGGAACTTCTTAAGATTGTGTAGTTGTCCTGTGTCTGCAAACCCCGCTGTAATAGGTACTGTAACCTACCTTCTGTAACACTGCTGCCCACATACAGGAAGGATGTCCTCCATACTGGAAAGGTGACGGGACAACGCCCACATGATTAAGCAATTTATAGAACTGGGTTGCCATGACTATGGTTAACAGAATCACTACATAGGCAGGATGCATGCAGTCAGCAACTGTTGCACACTGACTGGTGCACAACCCATCACCTGATCATGTGCATCACCTACAAAAGCCATGCTTAAATCCATTCAAACCAACTAATTCTACTGGAGAGAGAGAGAGAGAGAGAGAGAAAAACTTATAAAATGGAACTCACACAGTGGGAAACAAATAGCTACAGGCCACATCCGAGAAGGCATCACACCCGTCCAAACAATAAAAGGTATGTCAAACATAACTGTATGTATTTTAATGTAGTACGTGGTATAGATTAATAGGACATATGATGCAGAATGTTTGATATGTGCCATCTGTAGTTGTCCCTGTAATGATGTCCGACTGAACAACTGCTCTGGACAGTAATGTCTGTCCCTGTAAGCAGTGGGACAAACCTGTCAACTGTGCAGATCAGCAATGAATGACAAAGATGTCAGCCATAATATCTGTGTATGTTATGTTAGTGTGGACAATAGCTGTTGGATGTACTGCCGTCATAGACACATGGGTGTCAGAGCACACCACTTGCAGGACAGTCATGTTAATGTGTAATATAGCATGCACAAATGCCATAGGTGTGTAATAGGCATACCAGCAATCTCACACCATAGTTATGACCCTAATGCTAGGCTGTGTTCACATGTGGCACCTGTCTGTGTTGCAGCAAGGCACAACAGTGCAGCTGTGAATGAAAGACGGTTACAGAATGTGGACCAGATGTCTGTATGCATCCACATATCTGTGTGATATGGAATGTGATATGTATGTGTACAGCTACAGACACTCATATAGACATAGGCATATCAACAACGTACAACATATATCTACACATATATGTATATAGATATATTTATACACATACATATAGTGGCTCAGACCTGTTTCCATCTTTATGTCTTCCAGGAAACATGTCGCATGGTCGTCTTCCCACGTACAGCGCCTCTAAAACAGTGATCATTATCGACCACCTGGTACAGCACTACGTACAGCTTTTTGGCCGGACAGCCCATGACCAGCAGGAGAGGACCGCCTTGTGGAACGAGCTAGTCCACAGGGTCAATTATGCTTGATTGCATAACCACAGCTATGAGCAGGTCTGGCATCATTGCATCGACCTGCTTCTCCATGTGCGTCGGTGTGCAGCTGCCGGAAGGGGGGACCACCTCGCAACGGGGGGGGGGCAACCCACCCATCCACCCCTCACCCATGTAGAGGAGCTTTTCAGTAGCCTTGTGGCACCTTTCCGCCTGCAGCATCAACACCTGGCAGGGCACATCTTGGAGGTGGGTGTAGTAGTAATAAACAGTTGTGTATAAGCTGTAACATTGTGTAATTCTACTGTTGTTGTAACATAACACTGCACTCACCTGTTGTGAATGCCACAGCTGTGGCCACAGACATCAGCTTTCTCACACTCCTATGTAGGTCCCTCCAGGACACCACCACGGCAGCAGCCCGTAGCAGGTGAGTATGGTTTGTGTTCATGCATGATGATAACCTAGGCATGTAATAGCTATGAGATATCCCCCATGCATACATCTAACACACCTACCCGTACTGCATGCTGTATACATTCACATTTTGATGCTGAGAAATGCACTGCATCACAGTAGAGACCATGCTGGGGTATCGGAAGGGTACAACAGACACATGCAAGATAACTAACATCCTGTCAATGTGCAATGTGTCTACAGGGATGTGACATGTGGCAGGACACATGGCCTACAGTAGGGACATGTGTGACTTAACACCACCATGGCTGCAGCTGCACACAATCAGGTTAAGTAAACGTTGCAGACATAACCCTGACCCCACAGCACTTGTGACAGCAGTGTGTGCACTCCAAGGGATGTCCACATGAGTAGACCTTGCATCCATGCAGAGGTCTGGGACATGTGTAGGGCACCCCTCACAGCCATGGTAAGGTTCGCTGGTTGTCAGTGTAATAGTCATGTACTGGTCATACACGCACTGCTGATGTTGTGATCTGTAATGCAGACATCAGGCATCCACAACTGATAGCTGTTCACATATCATCCAAGGTATGAGTTGCTACAACACATAGGGGCTGTGAGCATTGGAGCTGACATAACCAACACAGTACTACAGATGCATCAATGGTTTCTACACCTGTGAGGTATGATGCACAGTACAAGGTAGGGTGCAGAACAGGTCCACAGTAACACTTTGTACATGGCTGCAGTGTTAACATGGGGAAGGGTCATCACCTACCAACAAAGCCCATGCCTCACACACATGTATACTGTCACTAGCATGATGTCACTACAGTTGCACTGCATGCTGTTAAGATCCATATGTAATGCATGTTGACAGAAGCTAATGGGAGGACTGTGTGTACAAATGTTGTGCAACTCCAAATGTAGGAGTGTGGGGGGGGTGTGTGTGTTTCTCGGTTGTGTTCGTAAGTGCAATCTAGTGGAGTGTGGACGATGCATGTTAGATGTGTGTGCGTGTGTGTGTGTGTGTGTGTGTGTATGTGTGTGTGTCCATGTATGCACAGGCGATAGTGGGATTGACCACATGGCGGTACTCTCCCTTGGGATTGTGCTGTACATGGAGTGAGACATGGGACACCAGGACAACTTGTCAGGTATGTGAACACAGGACAACTGATAGCATAACAAGGTCTGTAACATGGAGCATGCATTGGGAGGTGCAGTACATGTCATGTATACACATCATATTGCCAGCAGCAGATAGGTAACTGGCTACCCACATATGCAGCGCTACAAATGCAATGGGGAATTACCACAGCACATCAGTGAGTGTATCCAGGTGGTACTGTTGTCCGCATGATGGGTCGCTTGTGCAGCAGATGTGACATGGACTGAGCAAGACTGTAGTATGAGGCTCTGGTGTGTGACATATGTAATGAATGTAGCAGCCCCAACCATATAGGGGCCTCGTACACTATTACTGCCCATACACAGGGTAATACAGGGTGACAGCAGTGAGGCCATGTACAACCTATTCCACCCAAGTCAGGGAGGCGATGGAGTAAAAGGTCAGGTGTGGTAACCACACGTGTAGGCATGGAGAGGAATGATATGTTAATGTGATGCGTGTATATTAGCAAGTACTATGCAGAATGGGGAACATCTGTAACTGACTGTGGGACTGTCTGTAAACTCAGGGAAAGTGAGGTAGTAAGGTGGCTGTCAGTATGAGTGTGTGTGAGTGTGTGTACTGTAATGCAATGTTGTACAGGTCTTAAAGTGTGTATTTGTTTCCCCCACATGTGGCAAGGTGGGTCAGGGTCCCTCCTGCATGCAAACTGAGGTAGGTGTCCCTACAGACACCAATGATGATGAAGGTACAAGTGAGGCACAGGTGGGGTTGTCAGAGGCAGACACTGTGCCAACATGTGTCATCACCCTCCTAGCCACCCCAAGCCCGCACACAGTTACAGTGCCCCTACAAACCCCATCACATGTGGCCATAGCAGAGGGACAGTTGGCACTTGCTGGCAATGACCAGGAAAGTGTGGTGTCCATGTCAACTGTGTCGGGTCACAGTCGGCATAGCCAGTTGTCCGGAAGGCCACCACATCGGCAGATGTACCGTGGTGCTGGTGGGAGGACTGCAGGTCATGATGCCCCTGGCAGAGGCACCACAACTGGCACCACTAGGAGCATGTTTCAGGCCGTAATGGAGGTATAGACATGTATGGAAATGCACACCAGACAGGGCCTGTGGCTGCAGAGGTCTGCTTTTGCAGCTGTAAGTGGCAACCTCCATGAACGCCTTCTGTGAATATACTGAGGTGATGGATAGACGGTGGGGTGAGATGGTTGGCCTCCATGACCGTGGTATGTCTGTGCTAGAACATGTGGTGGGAGTGGTGCAACGGCTGCGTGGACGTAGGCCAGAGACACCAGCAGCTGGCGGTCAACCTGGATGTGCTAGGATGCACAGCCGCTCCTGTAGTGGCAGTACCAGCCCCAGCACACCACAGGGGCTACTGTCCACACCCCACCCCAGCAGGCCAGGCAGCACATGGTTCCAGCAGACATATGTGATCATCAGGGGAAAGTAGCACCTCAAGGTCTGTACCTGCACGTGCCCATGGAACCCTTGGTAGACACAGTCAGTGTCTCCGTGGCCGAAGGCAGTGAACTGCACACCCTGCCAGGTATGGTCTGCAGCTGTCCAACATTACTGTTATAGGGCAGCCACATGGCAGAACTGTGTGCATGCATACCCACACACTATACAATCACACCTAGGGCAACTCCAAACTGACACACACCACATCACCATGCCCCAACCAAGGAACCACACCCCTCACCCACACACACATGGTGACACATGTTTGGACCACCCTCGGCCTCTGGCATACCTGCAACACACCTTGTGCATATGATGATACCTGTGCCACATCCCTGTCATCCATAACATTGATGCAGGGACAGGCTAACATAGTTCTGATGCACATGATGACTGTAATGGAGTGCCACAATGTACTGCAGTGTAGAATGTACTCAGGGGTAATGTGTATTGCATACATTTCAGGTAGTGTAGCCATGCAGCTAAGATGACGTTCACACACGTTTGGCTTTGTCAAGGGAAGATCATGCCTTTTGAACTTGGTCGACTTCTTCGAAATAGTCACCAAGGCCATTGATGAGGGAAAGGCAGTCCATACAGCCTACCTTGACCTTGCAAAGGCTTTCGACACAATACCCCACTCGGGTATTGTAGAAAAACTTACCAGCTTAAATGTAAACCCATATGTCACAAGATGGGTTGCAAACTGGCTTAAGGACAGAACCCACAGGGTTAGAGTTGCTGGCGCTGTGTCAGACTCCAAGCCGGTCACAAGTGGTGTTCCACAGGGCTCGGTCCTTGGCCCCCTATTGTTTGGCATCTACTTCTTAGAAGTACAGGCCAACATGGGAGGACTTTGGCTGACAAAGTTTGCAGATGACTGCAAACTGGGCCATAGTGGAAAGTGCATCGGACACGGATATCCTTCAGAAGGGACTCACGAAACAGATAGCTGGTGCCAGAGCCATGGCCTGAAGTTAAACACCAAAAATGTATAGTCATACCCTTGGGAAACACAAGGTAACCCTAAGCTACCATATAGGTGGCAATCCACTAAGCACAGAAGAGGTTATCAGGGACCTGGGGACCCAGGTTGACAGTGGCCTTTCTTTTGACACTCACATTGCTAAAGTGGTTAGAAAGACCTTCTACATTGCCCACCTGATCATGAAGGATTCACATCCAGATCTAGTGAGGTCATTGTTCCCTGTACTCTTCACTTATCAGACCAATGATCGAGTACAATGCCCCATTCGGGATGTATCTCACCCGACATCTGCAGCAATTGGAGAGACCCCAAAAGTTCCTCACCAAAAGGATAAAGGGACTCCAAAATCTGTCATATGCTGCCAGATTGAAGAAACTCCAGCTCTATTCAGTCGCATACCGTCTGCTCAGAGGTGACATGTGCCTGACATACAAGGTCATGTCCAAGCCCGAATTAATGGACATGCTCCACCTCAAAAAATCCAAATCCACCAAAACCACTAGAGCAAGCGACTTAAACCTTAGCACGGATATAAATAGGACTTGCTGGAGGGATAGATTTATCACTCAGAGACTCCCTATGCTGTGGAATAAAATCCCGGTCCATGTGAGGCAGAGCACCTTGCTGACTCTGTTCAAGAGAAATCTAGACCTGTGGATGGGAGATCGTAGGTTTACCCCGGGAATCATCTCTGGGTCACTGCTGGACAGAGGCACAACAAACTAATGGGCACAGTATTTTTTCATATAAGGGGTGGCGTGAGCCACAATAATTTGGGCTAGGCTTATAAATGCCTTAGGGCAGATAGCCTAGTATAAACCTATGAACCTATGAACACCCTGTGCATATGATGATACCTGTGCCACATCCCTGTCATCCATAACATCGATGCAGGGACAGGCTAACATGGTTCTGATGCACACGGTGACTGTGATAGAGTGCTGCAATGTACTGTAGTGCAGAATTTAGTCAGGGGTAATGTGTACTGCATACATGTCAGGTAGTGTAGCCATGCAGCTATGATGCATCTCAGCTGTTGGTAACACCAACTGATATCCTCATACTGTCATCCTTTTGTACTGCAGGCATACATGTGTCAGCAGGAGGATGGTCCACAGTCATATTCCACAAGGGTATGTCAGTGTGGTGACACCATGGCCGTGACATATGTTGTGTACAATTACACATGCCACAGGTATGTATAACAGTTATTGGCCGTTCAAACTTGACCGGTGGCCTGCTGATACAGGAACAATCTGCACCCTTATGTCAACCCATCCACATACACACACACCCTTACTTGGCGGCATTGTGTCTAGACCCCAACCCGGATATGTACTGCTACTGAACTGTGTGGCTGTCATTGCACACACGATACCATCTGGAGGGTGAGGTGTGTACCAGGTCACGTGCTACATGCAGACCATCCACACACACGTACAATATGGTAATGGGGGATGTAATGTTTGTATATGGAGAATACATAGTGTGTCATACCATTATATACACATTGACTGACACAGAACAGGTAGACACACATCTTAGAGAACTGGTTGTATAGTTGCTAACTAACTAGTCCATGTGTCCAATGTGTTACAGGTAGGCTGCACACAACACATGTGTAACTGGGCTGTATCCTTTTATCTGTTACCTGTATGGGTGATGGTGACATTAGCCACCTGAGATTGGTACGTGGGCCATACACTAGGTGTACCATGGTGCAAAGACAGTGAACACAGCACCCACATCCCCCAACGAATACTGTATACACTAGAACCCTTCTTGATACTCTGACATACCCACTATCACATATTGGCCAGGACACAAAAACAACCGGTTGCATATAACAGTGGTACCACAGGGATATGCATGTGATGCACACTCCACAGGCATAGTAGAGTGTTGCATTTCGTTGCCACAACTATGGGTGACAACAATATCCATACTACTGTGTGACAATGTGTATCATAATAGGAGTATGTGGACTCGGACTGGTGTACCCTACAGATATGCACACTTGCACACATACACACACGTGGCAGACCTCAATGGGATTCCCATGGCAACTGACCCATTGGTACAACACTGTTGTGCTGTTACTGCAAGGCATATGTAGCTGTTAGGGAGAGGAGTGTAACAGGATACATGTTACGTTAATGGGGTTGAGAGGCTGTATATGAGTTGTACAAATAGGCATCCCCCCCAGCCAAACACGTCCGCCCTGCAATACACTACCAAGTGTTGGAGATCCCATAACCAGGGCCAGTGACAACATGGGCACACAATATTACCTGTACTACATCCCACCTCTATGATGTCAGACTGGTATTGGTAACATATCATGCAGTACAGTCTGGCTCTCATGGGGAATGTATTATGTGGAAGCCATCAACATTACCAGGCTTCAGATACACAGACACAGATATGCAGATACAGGTATACATATTTATAAACATATATATATATATATATATATATATATATATATATATATATATATGTGTGTGTGTGTGTGTGTGTACATATACATGTGACTACACATACACAGGCAGTTATATGTACAGTACTATACATAAGTGGTAGGTGCACGCAATACGGAACAGCCACTATGCCTACAGTAGACCCCTGAACGACTGGACACTGTATGTGCCACCCATACAAATGACAATCGTTGCCTGTAACATACACCCACAGAGAGGTCATAGGTAAAACAACACCCACAGGTTTGCAGACATGGAAACCTTTCATAGTGTACTACTACATTTCTACATGCCATGCCATTCAGCTGTTCAGACACTGACAACTATATCAACGAAGTGATGCTACAGTGGACCAGTTACAGTTATACAGTAGGCTGGAAAGGTTCACAGCTGTTGCTGTCCAGGCCAAGCTATTTACATTGTACAATAGGAAAGACACAGTGGGCCACAGGATATCTGACAATCAACAGTATGCACTCCAGGTGTGTAGTTCAGCAGCCTCTATCTACACATTGTACAAACACAGTAGGTGGTATAAACATCATATGACCACATGGGTTGTAACTGCTACATAACATGGCATAACTGACACCATCACAAGCACATCAATACACAGAACAGTTTGTATGGCAGGGGGCAGTAGTCCTGCAGTACCCAGATCCATGTCAGTAATGTGTATATAGGTGAAGTATACGGTACTGTACATCCAGATACCTTAAGGCAGCTCAGCCCTGATACCCCCACAATTTGTAGGAGCCTAGGTCATTTCTGGTGCTCCCCCCTAGACTTAATAATACAGGGCCATATACCACTGTTACACACACTGGGCTCTGCAGTGCATTAGGGCACACATGTATTGTGTAGGTGGCACACACACATATATGGCCCCAGCCCCACCATATGTGTGGGGGTTATAACGGCAGTAGACTGATGGCAGACATGGCAGTGTGTTATACTCCCAGCCCACTATGGATCAACCACCGATATCATGACATATGTGCAAAGCTTGGTATGTAGGTGATGGACAGAGGCTGGAATGCAGGCACATATGTGGACAACTGTTGCCATACACTACGCAAGGTGCAGGTGTTACAGGAAAGTCTGTAACATACCCTTAGTCAGGGAATTGATGATAGAGACGGTCATGGATGTAGCCATGTACCGGTAACATGCAACATACACACTGCCAATGTATTATCTGACACAAGACCTGTGTGGTGAACAGACAAGACATGAAAGGCACAGCTCTGGCCGGCATGATGGTAGGCCCACAGTTGTGTGCTATGCAGACAGACTGCATTCCAAGGCAAACTAGTATGTACACCCACACCCTGTAACACCAGTACTGTACAAAGCATAACACAACTCCACTCACAGTCTGTCTGTACTTCCTGATCCTCCTACAAATATGTAGCTGCCCTGAGTGTGCCGGTTCTCCTGTATGGGGTATTGCTACATGCTGTCGGTAGCACTGGGCCCACACACAGGACGGATGCCCATCACACCGTAACAGGTACAAGCATGCAAAATCTGAAGGTAATGCTACTCAATGCTAGAAGTCTAAACCTCAAAATGCACTCTCTCGAGGCACTCCTAAAAATGGAGAACATCAATATCTGTGCAGTAACTGAGACCTAGTTCAAGGCTCCAGAGAGCACCCCTGCAATACCAGGCTACAACTCTTACCACACTTTTCGGCAACCAAACCAGGACCGAAACACTAAAGGTGGAGGAGTATCAATATTCACCAAGGATATTCACAACACCAGGCTAGTTGGCCAACACAATGTGTCTGAAATTCTCCAAGTGCAACTAACACTAGGTAAGACTGCAATCCAAATTGTAGCTTGCTACAGATCCCCCACCATACCCCAAGATTCTCACTACACCTTTCTAAACATACTGGAAAATATTAAGATAGAACCAAACACCCTAATACTGGGTGATTTTAACTACCCTGCCATTAACTGGGAAAACTACTCATGTCCCAACACCTTTAGAACGGTTCTTGGAATTCATAAATTCCAATGCCCTGGATCAACTAATCCATAGTCCCACCAGGGGCTCCAATATCCTAGACCAGGTCATTACCAACATGGGAAATCAATGCTCCATACCTATAGTCACCCCCTCGTTAGTCAGGTCTGACCATAAGCTAATCACCCTTAACATCCACATCCCACCCCCACCCCCCAGTAAAGAAACCACCATAAAAAACTTCTCCAAAGCCAACTTCATGCTACTCAAGTCAGAAGTGACAAACTTCATGACACCCATGCAGACGGGAACTGAAAGTTCAACTACACTAAGGCACTGTAAGAGCACATCCACTCATGCATGAATCATGCCATCCCAAATAGAACCAAAATGCTCTCATCCAAAAGAAGGAAGCCAATCTGGTGGTCCCCTGCCATAAACAAACTTTACAACAAAAGGAAGAAACTTTTGAAGAAAAGAGGAAAATCCCAGGATGCAAAGAACTCCCTTACTAGCCTCCGTAAGAAACTGAGATGCCTCATAAAATCCTCCAAAGCTAGTTACGAAAATAAAATTGCCAAAGATTCCAAAGACAACCACAAAGCATTCTATAACTATGTCAAGAATCTAAATGGCAATGCTCAGATCTGCTCTGAGCTAAAACAGAATGGCATTAAATATACTGATCCGAAGGATATTGCCAATATCCTGGCAGATCGATTCAGTGCCAACTTCACCCCCTCTCACCCCCTAAATGGCCCATCTCAATACCGGAAGATTGCCAAATTCCAGTAATAATGGCCACACAGGTACAAAACGCACTCTAAAGCCAAGAATACAGCATCCATGGGACCAGATGACATCCGGCTGTGTACTACATGAACTACAATATGAACTGGCACCTCACCTAAGTGTCATGTTTAATCATAACCTCACCTCAGGTTTCATGCCCACTGAGTGGCGCAGAGCTACAGTTATCCCAATCCACAAGGGGGCAATCCACCTTGGATCCCGGAAACTACCGTCCCATCAGTCTGACAAGCCTTATCTGCAAGGCCATGGAGCGTATTATCATGGAACTTATAAACAAAGACATTGGCAACCTTCAAACACTGGACCCCACCCAGTTTGGGTTTGTGAAGGGCCGATCTTGTCTCCTGAACCTGATTGACTTCTTTGAATCAGTCTCCAGAGCCATGGACAAGGGTAAGGTGGTCCACACAGCCTATCTAGACCTTGCCAAGGCCTTTGACACCATCCCCCACTCTGGAATCATAGATAAACTTACTAAGTTGGGCATTAATCCCTATGTCACCCAATGGGTTGCTAAATGGCTTACTGATAGAATCCACACTGTAAAAGTAGCAGACTCCAAATCCAGCTCCAGACAAGTGACGAGTGGAGTACCTCAGGGTTCAGTCCTGGGGCCGCTCTTGTTTGGCATCTACTTCTCTGAAGTACAGGTCAACACTAAGGGACTCTGGCTAACAAAGTTTGCAGATGATTGCAAACTGGGAGCCATTATTGAATCCCCAAATGATGTGGATACTCTACAAAAGGGCTTTACAGAAACAGATGCTTGGTGCCAGAGCCATGGGCTCAAGCTCAATGCCAAGAAATGTATTGTTATCCCCTTTGGGAAAAAACATGTATCCATGAATTACCACATAGGTGGCAGTACACTAAACACAGAAAGTGTGATAAGAGACTTAGGGACACAGGTGGACAGTGGTCTCACCTTCGATAACCACATCGCCACAACAGTCAGGAAATCCTTCTATGTGGCACACCTCATCACGAAGGGCTTTTCATCCAGAAAAACGGAGGTCATTGTCCCACTGTACTCATCCCTCATTAGACCCATTATAGAATACAACGCCCATTTGGTATGTACCTCTCAAGACATCTGCAACAACTGGAAAGGCCTCAGAAATACCTCACTAAAAGAATCACAGGCCTAAAGCAGATGCCCTATGCTGACCGCCTTAAAAAACTCCAGCTGTACTCTGTCGCATATCGTCTGCTCAGAGGCGATCTCTGCCTAACATACAAGGCCATGTCAAACCCAGAGCTGTTGGACATGCTACACTTAAAGAAATCCCAATCTCTCAGAGCTACACACTCCAGGGATCTAAACCTTGTCATCACAATAAACAAAACATGCTGGAGGGATAGGTTCCTGACCCAGAGACTCCCCAGACTCTGGAATAGATTGCCCATACATGTCAAGCAGAGTGCCTCTTTGGACTTCTTCAAGAGGAACCTTGACGATTGGATGGAAGAAAGGAAATTCACCCCAGGGATCACGTCAGTCGCCCTGCTAGACAGGGGTCCAGGAAAGTAAATAATGTGGGAAGAAATAGCCAGGGAATTGTTATGGATAGGCTTGTATAGGCCCTAGGGCTGATAGCCTAGTACCAACCTATGAACCTGTGAACCTATGAACCTATGAACACAGGAGATGTAATGGGACCACGCACACATGATGTGGGAATCTATAGTGGGTGGTTGCCATGACAGTGTTAATTGGGTGCAGTACACAAGTGTAATCGTATATCTGGCTATCTGGATATGTATATGTGCATATATTTCCACCATATGTCCTGGACATGAAGTGTAGGCCAACCCCAGCCTGTATGTTCCCAATGTCATAGTTGCAGGGGATGTCAGCTATGTATAGCAGATATACTATCAGACTACTGCTACTGTCACTGGGATTGCCTTCACAGAGATGGTGTGTGTGGGAGGTCATATCTGCTCATAACAGGTGTGCCACTGGTTATTGAACGACATCCAAAGGACATCAGTGTACAGTACCGCTGCTAGCACGTAATGCCGCTGTGGACTGCAGCAGAGATATTGGCCAATATATGTGGATGGTCTGACACAGTCTGTACAGTCCAGAGGTATGCACATAAGCCCTTAGTGCTACACGTGTGTACCATGCCTGACAATATGGATGTGGATGGCCATGTAGATGGGTATAACACATAATGACCGGTATATGATGTCCACCATAGGTCATGCATTCACACACCCCTGCCTGGCCTGTAACGGTATGACCACTGGTACAGGGGTGCCATGGCCACATACTACACAACAGGTATTGACATACATCTGCACTGCATCCCACTGCCCTGTCTGACATACATGACTGTTAGGGGAGGTCCGGCAGTGGGACATCTGGCTAGTATCTGCACATGACATCCCAATGGTTAGGTACATTCAGCTGCTAGGCATGTCATAATGCACTGTTCAGGCTGCAGCCAGACTGGTTCAACGCTGGCCTAAACCTCCCAAGGGGGAATGCACATGTACTTGCATATAAAGCAGGCTCAACAGGCATGTCACAGCACAGGGTAAGATACACCTGTGTGACAGTGCATATCCACAACCAATGTGAACACAGCCACAGCCACATATGGTTAGCTAGCATGGTATTACAGTATATAGACTATGTGTTCGACACCATCCTCATATGTGCCACTCGCAGATTGACCCTACATATACTGGTCTGCTACACAGTTTGGTCTGGTGGCTGCCTGTGGTATGGGAAACGTATGTTTATGGCCCTACAAACATGTACACCACTACAGTAGCATACAGTGGGGCAGCATATAACATCTGATAGTAGGGGAACTAGAACAATGTCATCTACCATAGTCTGTACACAGGCTAAGGTACATATCAACACTACACACACTGTCGGCATTCACCATAGATACAAAGACCTCAGTACTGTACGAACATCCACAGAATGTGCAGGTGATGTCATGTAATGTAACCCCCTACTGAACATAACATGTGTAGCAGTCGCATATATCAGTGGCTTGTTCTCAGATATGATGCCACAAAGTAAGGCATACAGCACATATGCACCACTTTAAGCATGACATATGTACAAAGGTTGACACAGGTGTGGCTGGAAGCACATACACAGGGCAATATTGACATGTTGCTGTGATAACCACATACATTTACTGTTGTTACAGGGTTGATGCAACATATGTCCTTTGAAGGATATGACGTCTGTGACTACCACAGCTTTCTCCATCTACTGACTGCAATCCTCACACTACCTTCAGCAGTCGACAGGTAGATGCTCTGTGGGTGAAACATGCAACCACGGATACAACACTGCCCAAGCTGCAGATGACCCTGCAGATGAAGATTCCCCATCAACATGAAACTGACATGGCAGGTATTGAGACATGTACAACAGCCATATCCACACAAACACTGTAAAAGCAACATTACTCCAAATGCAGTACAGCGGCACTTTACAGTCTGCAGTCAGGTCGGGCATATCCACCTCCTGTTTGTTGCACTGTTCCCACAGTGTATGTTGTTAGAGGTACACTGCAATCCATCTGAGATGCTGTTTGGCACACAACAGATCTAGTTCTGGCTCACAGTGGGTGAAAAGGGCCAACATCACCATGATGTTCCTAGGGATTGGAGTGTGTTTCCATACAATTGGCTATGGGAATGTTACCACAGCTGTTTCACATGCAATCAGCTAGGAGAGTGCTGCGATTCATGCAGAGACCATCAGCTGATCATGAGCATTACTTACATTACACATGCTACTGCCTAAGCAAAGCAAGTGTGGGGCTCCACGTCTCCACCTGAGAGGGGGTGGGGGACACAGACAGAGGCAAATATGTGTCAGAGAGGGGTGGGAGGGTAAACCTGAAGCATGTTTGTGTCACACACCTAGCAGCACAGGGTATCAAACCCCTGACAACTATGTAGTGCTAACACAGTTCGCTGCAATTATTGGATGCGTCACATGGATTACCTGTTTTGGAGCACTCTGAACATATATGTGATGGTGAGTGACATCTGCAACAGGGATACAGTAGCTGTACAGTAGGTGACATACACCTGCCTGTCGGCATGAACATGTGCCAGTGTCAACAGAGCCACACCCTCACAGGGACACACACACATTGACACACGTGGCAGGGCCAGGTGAACAACTCATCGGTTGTGGGATTGCCACATCACATCACTGTGCAGGTATCCCATGCACCACACAGGTCACATGGGGGCTGTATGGGCAAAGGGTATGGGAAGGTGTCTTACATCAGACAGCATGCTGCAGTATTTCCATTGAGGTTGTAGGGAGTGTGGATTTGAACATCTGCAGCATGCAACACACACACAAACACACAGGGTGCCACTACCGACATGCATAGGTGCATGTCTGCACAGGTGTGTGGTGTTTGACTGCGCCAGACGGCTGTCCAAGGCTAGGCGATGGGTGTACCTTGGCATCAGGCCACATGACGATGGTCTGCATTGTGGCTCAGGGATGTAGTATCTACATTTGCTCACACAGGGGGGTATTGTATTCCCCATCCGGTCACCTGGGTGACTACTGTGTGTGGCCAATGCTGTGCATCGCTTGGCATGTCTGTGTTCCTTCGTCCATGACATGGACGGTGTCTGGGATGTGCACACCTCCCACGTGCATGTACAGTGACATGTGGAACTGTACCTGGGGTGTCCGGTCCATGTTGTGAACACAGATTATCATCAGATGTGCCACTCCTGGCCACCTGCGGCGGGAGCTGGTAATGGCCAGCAGCTTTACCCTGCAACTACATGGAGTGCATGCTATCAGCATTCCTTGGTGTCAGTGGCATCTGTCCATATGGGCATGTTGTCAGGCATGGTATGTCCATTGTGGGTCACATGTGATGGCACCACAGGTGGTACAGTTGTTCATTGGGGAACATGGGGTAGGTGCACTGTCTGCACGTATGTGCATACTGGATAGATGGATTGGATATCATGCCCTCTGTGACCCACCGCTGTCACTCCACAGTTACTATCAGTGGCCAATATGCAGTGTACTACCCACATATTGGCTGTTACCTAGGCGCGCGCGCGCGTGTGTGTGTGTGTGTGTGTGTGTGTGTGTGTGTGTGTGTGCATATGACACAAGGGGTGAGAGTGTGCTCTGGGTAATACTGGGGTTGCTAACTGTGATTGCCTGGCCTTGATGTCACATGTCTGGATATGGCTGTGCACCCCGGCCTCTCAGCCATATCACATGTGTCATCCCTGTACAGTGGACATTGTGATATACAATATGGCCACCATATAAGAAATATGCAAAAACCTGCTCCACATTGGCCACAGGTGTCACACAGTCGCAACCACCTCTACACAGGATACGGGTTACAAGCACACACACACACACACACACACACACACACACACACACACACACACACACACACACACACACACACACACCTGTCATGTTTGGGAGTAGAACCCCTACCTAACTAGTGTATTACACTACAGCACTACACAGTTAGAGTACGCTCCAAGGATATTACTGGAGTAGTCCTTGCCCAAAAGTGTATTTCACACTGACTGACATCAGCAGGATTGCCAAAGTAAGGCATTTGAAATGACTGCGAGAGACTAGCCTAAAATGCATTGCTCCCTACACAGACAGAGACACACACAATACATCCGGAACTGCCATGTGTGGGGATGGAACCCAACCATGCTTCTAATTCACAATACAGCAGTATGCAGTTACAGGACATGCTACGGTGATTACTGGTCTACAACCTTCCCAGAGGTGTATTTCTAGGTGTGTGATGTTGGCAGCCTTGCCAAAGGTGGGTATGTGAAATGTAAGGGGTGTGAGTGCCCTAAAAGCATTGCTCTCTACACAGTCAGACATGCATGCATACACACACAGTTGGCCGGTCGGGGGTTAGAACTCCCAACTAACTCCTTAGTCACACTATGGCCATACGATGTTACGGGATGTGCTATGGAGATTACTGGGCTACAATCGTCCCAGAGGTGTATTTCAAGGTGCATGACATCGGCAGCCTTGCCAAAGGTGTGCATTTGACTTGTAAGGGGTGTGAGTATCCTAAAAAGAATTGCTCTCTACACAGTCAGACATGCACACTTGCACACAAACACAGACACACACTCACACACCCAGTTGCCAGGTTTGGAGTTGGAACTCCTACCTATCTAGTTTATCACACTACAACAGTACGCAGTTACGGGATGCACTACAGAGATTACTGGGCTACAGCTTTCCCAGGGGAGTATTTCTAGGTGGGTGACATCAGCAGCTTTGCCAAAGTTGGGTATGTGAAATGTAAGAGGTGTGAGTACCCTAAAAGCATTGCTCTCTACACAGTCAGACATACATGCATACACACAGTTGGCAGGTCGGGGGCTAGAACTCCCAACTATCTCCTTAATCACACTATGGCCATACAATGTTACCGGATGTGCTACGTAGATTACTGGGCTACTATCATCTCAGAGGTGTATTTCAAGTTGCGTAACATCAGTAGCCTTGCCAAAGGTGGGTCTTTGACTTGTAAGGGGTGTGAGTAGCCTAAAAAGTATTGCTCTCTACACAGTCAGTGACAGACAGACACGCACACATATGCACACACAGACTCACACATGCACAGTTGCCAGGTCTGGGGTTTGACCTCCTACCTAACTACATTATCACGCAGTACGCAGTTACAGCATGCACTACAGAGATTACTGGGCTACAGCTTTCCCAGGGGAGTATTTCTAGGTGGGTGACAATCAGCAGCCTTGCCAATGTTGGGTATGTGAATAGTAAGGGGTGTGAGTAGCCTAAAAGGCATTGTTCTCTACACAGTCAGTGAGAGACAGACACACACACGAACAGTGACACAGACTCACACACACAGTTGCCATGTCTGGGGTTAGAACTCCTACCTAACTAGTGTATCACACTTTAGCAGTATGCAGTTATGGGACGCGCCATGGAGATTACTGGCCTACAACTCTCCCAAAGTTGTATTTTACATTGGATAACCTCAGCAGGCTTGTCAGGGTACCGCTATGGGGTGGCCAGTGTGTGCATGGCCCATACACCATTTTTGTAGGGGTGACACGCCACAGGCGGCCACAAACGGGGTCATATGTCACAGGTGCGTGTATAGGGCAACTAGCTGACTATGTCATTGTCCAGCCATTTTGCGCAGCTGGCACGTGGACCACATAGTCTGCTAAGAGGTACTGGGTGCTAGTAACTGCAGTGTGTGACATCTGCACCTGATGAGTTTGGGGCCCTTTTTTCTGTGTGCTGGGTGGGAGAGGCGTGGATGGCTCCTTGTCACGGTCACCCTCTTCCACACATCTATATCCATCTACCTTTGGCTTATTATGGTGTGTTGTCCTTACATATATGTCTGTATTCCTATCCACTGTGTGTGCAAGGCATGAGTGGTACATACTGACATGTGTCTGCAGTAACAATTGCAACCGCTGAATGTGTCTGGTCCACTGGTATTTGCATACATGGTCTTCATGTGTTTGTGTGACCATGCCCAGTATGACCTTTCAGTATGTTGATGACTGACATTGCCTTCATTTCTCTAAGTGTGTGAGCATGCCCAGTAAGGCCGTCTATTTTGCATGTGTGGAGCATGTCCTGTGGTTTGTACTGCACAGGTGACCTTTGTGTTGTACACGACAGGTAGCATGCTGTGTCTGCATGGTATCCACTGATCATTTGGCATTGACTGCTGCAACATGTCTGCATAGCGGGGGGTACACCTGACTATTTCTATGCTTCTACACAGGATTGGGGGGGGCGCACCTGACTGTTATTATATTTCTATGTGGGGTGGGGGGGGCACACCTGACAGTTGTACACATTTGCTAGGACTGTACTGATATGTCCTGTAGTCCATTCCAGTCAGTAGTCTTACCTATCGTGCTGGCAAAGTCATACTACCATTCTTATCTTTTGATTGCATACACATTAGTTTCTGATTTCCTAGCCGTCACAACTGACATCCCATTACCTGGCCTAATGTAGTCTGTCCGTGTAGGCCTGGCCCCTCATTCAGAGGCCATAGTACGGCATTTGTTTGTGTTTGTCTACACCTGTCCTGCTGGCTGTGACTGTTGTTGGGTATGTGACCCCCCCTCGTGACTGGCATGTGTGAGTCCCTTATCTTGTGGGTGTACTATGTTGGATGCACATAGTACAGTGCCTATGCATAGTTAGGCACAGGTAGTGTAATGTATGGCATCCCTTTTACTGTATGTGAGAGTCAGAGAGAGGTGCTATTCCCTGGGTCCCTCCCATGTCAGTGTATGTGCTATGCATTGCCTCTTTGCCAGGGCATACTGGGCATGCCTCCTTATGCCTACTGGAGCAGGCTCAGGTTGTTCCTCCTCTGAGTCACTCTGTGCCTGTGCAGGCCTTGGCATTGGTGGGGGGCTATGTGGCCCTGTCCCTTGCTGCTCCTGCTGCAGCTGTTTCCACAGGATCATATTGTGTTGCATGGCACATACAAGGACGATTTGGGTACATGTAGTTGGTGAGTACTGCAAGGCTCCACCAGATGTGTCCAAGCACCAGAACTGTGACTTGAGCATCCCAAACACACACTCTATTATGATTCTTCTTTGTGCCTCATTATGGAGTTCTTGTTCAGGTGTGTGTGTGCGTTTCTGATGGGTGTCATCAGCCACGGCTCCAATGCGTATCCAGCATCCCCCACTAGGTGACCATGTGGGATGTCCCCATTGGCAAATTTCTGGTACAGCTGCATCAGATGCCAGATGTGGGAATCGTGATAACTTCCAGGGCAGCCAGCACACATGTTCAGTATTATGCCCTGGGCATCGCACATGACCTGACAGTTGACGGAGGGGAAACCCCTGCTGTTGATGTAGACCCTACCCTGCTCACTGGGTGTTGCTTTGATGCATATGTACGTGCAGTCTATTGCACCCACTGCCTCAGGATATTCTGCTATTTGCTGGAAGAGATGCATACTGCTGGCCAACGCCTCATGGGTGAGGGGGAAATATACGTGCTCACCAATATGTGCTGCCATGGCATCCAGGAAATGGTGGAGTCTGATGAAGCGTGGCTGTGACCACGCGAAAGCGCTTACCCTTCAACTATATCTATTACAATAAAGAAGAGTTTTACTTTTGCTACGGCTGCCGAGAACTTTTTTGAATTGTGGATTTGTAAAGCCTGTTTAACAGCAACCGCTCAGTATCTTAACCTCATTGCGTTGAGATCAGGTTTCTGCTTTTCGCAAATGGTGGAGTCCCCTGGATGCTGATGCCTGTGAGATCCCCATCATATCCCCAGTTGGCCTTTGGAAGGTACCTGTAGCTAGTATTCTTAGGCCTACCCATACCTTAGTTTCCACTGGGATGGGTTCTCCTCTGTTAGTTCTGTGCGTCAGGCGTGGCCGACAATCTGCTGTAAGAGGTCCCTGTCCACCCTATAGTGCTTCACTATCACCAGCTCATGTAGCCCTTGGTACGTTACTCTGGGTCTGTACACTCTTCTCCTTCTCCTCACTGTGGGTTGGTCGGCAGCATTCCCATCCTCACAACCCTCAGCCTCTTCCACAAGTTGTATGATAGCTATTGCAGCCCGTAACACTTTGCTGTTGTGAGTGTTAAACGTTCCCCGCTTGTTTACACCGGGGGTGTAGGCTGTTGGAAAAAACAGAGGGGTAGGTGTTTGCATAGTTTACAGTGGCAGTCTGGGCTGGGCTGGTCTGCTGCCTGTGTAATTGGTTTGTTCCGATACGTTGCACCTGGCAGCGAACCTGTTACCTCTTGATTAACTTCCTGCTGCTGCTTTCCGCTCCCATTGCCCTTCTTTCATCCCGAGGACACACCGTGCAACTGATGTACTCCAATGTGCACACTGCTTCTATTTCCTGGGTTCACTTCTTTTATCTTCCTGTAGATCCTGTTGCGCGGCGCGCACACCCGCTTACACTTTGTCATATGTGCTGGGCAGTTTAGACACACCCCCTGACTTTGCTGTGCTAAGCTGGATGCAACCCCGAGCCACAGGGCTCCAATCCGCTGACAGTGTGCCTGACACTCCCACACATGATGTCATCTACCTCCTTCCCACATGCTGGGGAAAACCAGGATTCACTATCCTTCCTCTCATTTGCATAGAGTTGCCTGCTAATTCATAGTTACATGTGTCACACTGTGCCTCCCCCCTTAGCAACCACTACTCACTGGCCAGGTTGTCTTTTGCCTGCCATTGTCTTGCATGGCGGAATACTGATTTTAGTTAGACCGCTTTTTTTAGGTTTATTTTCTTATTTCCCCACCGTTCCCGTTTGCACAACGCTACCCTATGCTTCAACAGCTGTGATCGGCGGACATATCATAAAAGTTGTATTTTGTACATTTGGCATTGTTTGCAATGCCAATGGCCTTCTACTTGGCCATTGGCATGCTCCCTCAATAATATGCAGCCTTTATTTGGAGCTGTCATAGCTCCGTTTTGGAGTTTGCAGTACCGTACTCGGTTACTAACTGAGTACATTTCTGCATATTACGCTAGTCCTGCACGCCCTGATTCCTGCTTCCTGGATGGGAGATTTACCTCATTTGCATGGTTTTCACCTGCAAATGGGGTGATTTGCATATGGGGGCTGGGAATTTGCAGCAGTAGTGCTACAGTCAAACGTGCACGTACATGGACTGCTCGGCCGCCATGCTGGCAAAACATCATCTTACACTAATCATGCACGCCGTGCAAGCTTTTGAGAATCGGGGGAATGTGATTTGAATGGGATGTAATTTGTTCACGGTAAATATGAAAACTGTTGTGTCTTTTCCTGAACAGCAGTAATAACCTCAAATACAGAATCAAATCAGTGGTGGTGTGAACATTGGGTTCTGTGTGTTACTGTATGGTCTATTCATGTGTGGTGAGTTGAGGAGTTAAGAAGAATTTTACAAGAGTGTAATAGTGAAGTCCTATAGGTCTTGCCAACAATAAATTCAGAAAATCCAGTAATATAGAGAGAGATACGGTAACTAATGAAATGTTTTTGTATCACAGTGCCATCATCTAAAAGTAAGCTACAAGTGTTTTTACTACTTGTGTTTCAAAATTTACAACATATGGAAAACTTAGCAATTCTTGTTAATAAAGCCTTACCTAGACAAAAAAATCAGTCATAATCATGCTATAAAATATTTCATCTGGATTACCTTTTTTAAGATTCTCACTTAAAAATAAACAATATTTACCTTCATTCTTCATCCTATCAAAATATGAGAGCTTTGTTGCTGCATAAATGGCTTTTGGTGACTGCAAACAACCAACCACAGCATCCATGAGCAGAACATTTGTCAGGGCTTGTTGGATATACTGAGGGTCCTGGAAAACAAATCACATTACCAGAATATCAAATATGGAAAGTTACCATATGGAAAATCCTGAAAGTTAGACAAGACAATGGACTGTTTATTTCACCTTTGTAAAATTTGTTTTGAAATATTTCTGACATACTGTTACAAGTTCAGGCTTGCTGTTGTATTTGTGCATTTCTGGAAGACATACTTCTACTATTTAATTTCTGGGAGAAATATTTCCTGACCCAGTAATGTAAAGGCTATTGAATCCTACCAAAATTCAGAAGGCACATTAAGTGATAGACGACACTAAAAGCAATTACTTCTTGGACATCAATGTAATATACAGTTTAGTTTTCTATTATATTTTCCTCTCTCATTTATTACAATGAATTATA